>NW_027497603.1:0-157088 GCF_021521415.1 Bidens hawaiensis
AAAAAGGTAAAACACTAAAATGAACTTAATTAAAATTCTGCAGATGGCCGCACACGTCGACGACAACATAATCCCTAACGTCCAAAATGTCTCTCTCCGATCTATTCTCGCTAAAGACCGTCTTAACCACAATAACTTTTCGGATTGGTTCCGAAATTTAAGGATTGTTCTAAAACAAGAAAAATTATATCATGTTTTGGAAACACCTATCCCCGAAGAACCGGAAGAGGGAAGTGAGGTCGAATATATGAATTGGGTCAAACTCACGGAAGATTCCATTCAAGTGTCATGCCTCATGTTGGCGACTATGGTTCCCGAAATCCAAAAGGATTTCGAAAACCATAATGCGTACGACATGATTACTCAACTTAAGGAAATGTTCCTTAAGCAATCAAGAGTTGAAAGGTTCGAAACGGTTCGAGCCTTGCATGCATGTAGAATGGATGATAATCAACCAGTTTCAACTTATGTACTTAAGATGAAAAGTTACATTGATCGCCTCGCCAAGCTCAATTGTCCCATCTCAAAAGAGTTAGCAACGGATTTGATCCTTAACTCTTTGTCGAAAAGGTTCGACACTTTCGTATTAAATTATAACATGAACGGGTGGGACAAAACCATTGGAGAACTTCACTCAATGCTTAAAACAGCCGAGGCGAGCATGGGCAAAAGGGTTTTACCCAGTTTGCGATCAATGAAGGTAGATCCAAGAATCGATCTCAACCCAATCTTAAGGCTAAAGTAGCCAAAAGAAAGGGTCCTCCTATGCATCTTAAGGGTAAGGGCAAATCACCGGTTATGGCAAAGAAACAAAAGGTTATGGAACCGAGGGGTCATAAGGATGATCCTTGTTTTGGTTGTGGGAGACCGGACACTGGAAACGCAATTGCCCGGTCTACCTAAAAGAGCTAAAAGACAAGAGGAATGCGGCGCATACCTCGGGTAATGTCTTTATGATTAATGTTGAGCTAAATCTTATTTCTTCTAACACATGGGTATTGGATACCGGATGTGGAACTCATATTTGCAATTGGTTGCAGGGGTTCAAAAAGAATGAAGACTT
Organism: Bidens hawaiensis; assembly: GCF_021521415.1. Lineage (NCBI taxonomy): Eukaryota > Viridiplantae > Streptophyta > Magnoliopsida > Asterales > Asteraceae > Bidens > Bidens hawaiensis. The sequence goes on from NW_027497603.1 coordinate 1,064, forward strand.
AAAAGAAGGGCGAAGTGAATCTTTTCATGGGCAACGGTGCAAGGGTGCACGTGGTCGCTAGAGGAGACTTCACTTTATCGCTTCCAAGTGGTTTGGAAGTTGTTTTGAGAAATGTTTTGTATGCTCCTAGTTTGACTAGGAACATTATTTCTGTGCACCTTCTTAGACAATGTAATTTTGATTTTAAATTTGTAAGATCAGAAATGCATGTATCATCTAATGGTATCTTTTATTTTAAAGCTGTACCAAACAACGGTATTTATGAATTGGTTCATGATAATACCTTAAATAGCTCATTATATCAAACCTCTACTAAAAGACTCAAAAAGGATTTGAGTGATTCCTACATTTGGCATTGTCGCCTTGGACACATAAACAAGAATCGTATAAATACTCTCCAAAAGAAAGGTCTTTTGAAAACAAACGAGTTAGGTTCGTTTGATGAGTGTGAATCTTGTATTCAAGGCAAGATGACCAAAGAGCCTTTCAAAGGTACAAATGAAAGGGCTAAGGATTTGTTAGGTATCATACATACGGATGTATGCGGACCTTTCAAGCCAACTAGTAGGAATAGTGAAAGGTACTTCATTACCTTTACCGACGATTTTAGTCGATATGGGTATGTTTATCTAATGAAACACAAACATGAAGCCTTTGAAATGTTCAAAGAATTTCAAAATGAAGTACAAAATCAGCTCGACCGAACAATCAAGGTACTCCGCTCCGATAGAGGAGGCGAATACCTAAGTGATGCTTTTCAAAGTCATCTTAGAGATTGTGGAATTATTTCACAGCTCACTCCTCCTGGAACTCCTCAACATAACGGAGTATCCGAGAGGAGGAATCGAACACTGTTGGACATGGTTCGATCAATGATGGCACGAAGCTCACTACCGCCATCATTTTGGGGATATGCGCTACTCACAGCGGCTCGTATTTTGAATATGGCCCCGACCAAAAAGGTGGATCGAATACCCTATGAAGTGTGGCATGGAAAGGTTCCATCCTTTTCATATTTAAGGGTATGGGGATGCATAGTTTATGTTAAACGTGACACCCCAAATAAGCTTGAGGCTCGATCCATCAGGTGTATCTTCATAGGATACCCAAAGGATGATATAGGATATATATTCTATGATCCTAGTGAACAAAAGGTGTTTGTTTCACGCAAAGGATACTTCTTAGAAACTAGGTTCCTTATGGAAGGACCTAGTGAAAAGAGAGTGGAACTTGAAGAGGTTCAAGAATCACTGGATGATACACAGTTGGTCGATACTAGCTTTCAACATGAGGATGTTGAAGATGATCAAATGGTTGATCATACACACGTTGCTCGCAGATCTAATAGGATTAGTCGACCTCCCAAGAAATATGGATTTCTTGTGGATGATTGCTACTTGGTCGATTCGGATGAACCGATCTCCTACAAAGATGCTATGTCACAACCTGATTGTGACAAGTGGCTTGAAGCCATGAGCGCCGAGATGCAATCCATGCACGATAATCAAGTTTGGGAATTGGTTGATCGTCCACTTAACTCCAAACTGGTTGGATGTAAGTGGGTCTTCAAAAGGAAGACCGATATGCATGGAAATTTAGATACTTACAAAGCACGACTTGTAGCAAAAGGTTTCACGCAAACTCAAGGGATTGATTATGATGAAACCTTCTCGCCGGTCGCGATGCTTAAGTCGATTAGGATATTATTTGCCATTGCAGCTCATTTTGATTATGAGATATGGCAAATGGATGTCAAGACCGCTTTTCTAAATGGATATCTTGAGGAAGATGTCCATATGGTTCAGCCTGAAGGTTTTGTCGATCCATCTAATCCAGATAAAGTTTGTAAGTTAAAGAAATCAATCTACGGGTTGAAACAAGCATCACGGATGTGGAATCATCGTTTTAATGAAGAAATCAAAGCGTTTGGTTCGTCCAAAACAGTGATGAGGCGTGTGTGTATAAATGGGCTAGTGGGAGTATAATCATTTTCCTTATTTTGTATGTCGATGATATACTTTTATTTGGAAATGATATACCAAGTATGGAAAACGTTAAAGCGTGGTTAAGTAGTCGTTTCTCAATTAAGGATCTTGGAGAAGCGACATATATCTTGGGAATAAAGGTCTATAGGGATAGACAAAGGAAATTGATCGGACTCAATCAAAGTGCGTACATTGATAAAATCCTGAAAAGGTTCAGGATGGAAAACTCTAAGAAAGGTTTGGTACCTATTCCTAGAGGAACCGTGTTGAGCTCATCCCAAAGTCCTAGCTCTAAGGAAGAGCAGGATAGGATGAAGCATGTTCCTTATGCTTCGGCAATAGGATCTATTATGTATGCAATGATGTGCACCAGACCGGACGTCTCGTATGCTTTAAGCATAACGAGTAGATACCAGCACAACCCAGGTGACAGTCATTGGATGGCTGTCAAGAATATATTAAAATACCTTAGAAGGACTAAGGATATGTTTTTAATATATGGGTCTGGTGAGGAGGAACTCGTCGTAAAGGGTTACGTGGATGCGAGTTTTCAAACTGACCGAGATGATTCTCGGTCACAGTCGGGATATGTCTTCATTTTGAATGGAGGCGCTGTCTCTTGGAAGAGTTCGAAGCAGGATGTTGTCGCGTTATCCACTACAGAATCTGAGTACATCGCCGCTTCAATGGCAGCCCAAGAGGCTGCATGGATGAAAAAGTTCATCATGGATCTAGGGATTATCTCTACCATTCAGGAGCCCCTAGAAATATTCTGTGACAATGAAGGTGCTATTGCACAGATCAAGGAGCCTCGTGCTCATCAGAAAACGAGGCACATTGAGCGCAGATTCAACTACATAAGGGATGAAGTTGAAAAGAGAAAGATATGTATTCATAAAGTTCATACCGATCAAAATATTGCGGACCCACTCACGAAGCTCCTCGATAGGCCAAAGCATGAGGGTCATGTTTGTGCATTAGGACTTCGGTATTCTAGTGAGTGGATTTAATCTGTATTTAGTGTTTGTATAAGAACGAATGTAATGGGTATCTCATGAAAATTAATTATGTTTTAATTATTCAATGAGTTATGTTCTATATTTGCATGTTTAATCCATGAATAACTTATGTTGTTCTAAACGTCCGTAGTCGATCATACTTGTGGGAACAAGTATGAAGTTAAGACTATTATGAACCCGGATTGGTTGATATTCATGTGATGAATATAGGGCATAGGTTTGCCACCAAGGTTCATAGATATTTGTGGGATACAAATATTGGACATGATCCGCTCTCAAGGATCACTGCATGGAGTTAGTGCAATTGATCATAAGTAATCCTTGAGTAAAGGCGAGTATCATTGTGTCCTTTGACCTGAGATGCATATCGGATCTGGTTTTTCATCAAGTCTGATATCTTGACTCTATTCTTTGTTATTTTGGTAACACGATGACGTGTAAGAAAGAGCTCAGATATTATATGAGATGTCAACGAGGATGTATGCAGTCAAGATGGGATTTGTTCCTCTTATGTGTTGAGAGTTTAGATGTCTAAGGCCTGTTAAGTTAAATCAATGAGAGAATGATCAATCTGTGTCTCTTTGATTTGACAGGACATCTAGTAACAAAGGGATGTAATGATAAGACTTACCTATATCATATCAAGTATGGACTTGAAGGGGATGATGTTATTGAATGGCACTTAGTCAAACACACTAGGGGTGGTGACCTGTTGTTAGGCGGTATTCACCATTAGCATTAACTTCTTATGAGTCACGTGCAAGTGGGAGATTGTTGGAATACCGTATGCCCGAGACACATAATTAGGTTAATGTAGCTAGCCGTGTTTGATCCAAGTCGGGTCATACCCAATAACGAGTTAGACACACACCAATTATGTATTTGTTAAGATAAGATCTATAAGACAAATACAGAACACGACATATTCAGAAAATCGGGTTTCTGAATATTTACTTGAAAGTGTTAAATAAATTAATTGGTTAATTTATTTATTCAAATAATTATTATTGGAATGATTATTTAACTATGTATTCTTTTATAAAATGGTTTATAAAAGATGGGGTGTTTATATATTTTATAAAAGTATAAAAAAATAAAATAAAAAAAAAAAAATAAATAAATACATATTGGGGCCGGTTTTAGGGTGGGCCCCACACCCCATTGTCTTGGTCAAATCATGTCATGTATTTGGTATAAGATACATGATCAAATACCTAACACCATGGGTTTTTTTTTATGCATGATCAAGATACATTATTAAAAGGACTTTCAAGTAACCAAAAAAAAACAACTCTTCTTTTCTTTCTTTCTTTCTTGTTCACGGCAAAAAGGAAAAAGGAAGGCTCGGGTCTCGGGTTTTTCGTGTTCAAGCTTCCTAGCATAGCTCGGTGTGTGTTGGAGGCTCGGGGTATATTCCGTTTGAGGGTTTTCCTTTGAAAGTCTAGCATCCACATCATCATCTTCTTCAACCATCTACTAAACTCTTAAAGGGTTAAGAATGTAAGTGTTTACAAGCTTGATAGTTTAGCTTTTCCGTATCATTTGATCCTTGCTTCGGGTTTCTAGTAAATAGATTATTGGTAATCTTATAACATGAATAAACTAGGTTATTCATGAACATATACATATATAAACACATGGATACATATGTTTAGTTTGTAAATATCACGCTTCCGCTTTAATTGTGATTAGTTAAATGGTTAACTAAGCTTGTAAATTCCATAGAAACCCAACAAGATCATGGACATCAAGGGCATCAATCCTTTCTTTTGTAGTCACAAAAATCTCATGGAAGAAGAATACAAACCCGTGGTCCAACATCAAAGACGTCTCAATCCTAATATGCAAGAAGTAGTGAAGAAGGAAGTAATCAAACTCCTTGACGCCGGGTTAATCTACTCAATATCAGATTCACCGTGGGTTAGTCCAGTTCAAGTAGAACCCAAGAAAGGAGGAATGATGGTTTTAATGAACGAGAAGGACGGGCTGATACCAATGAGGACCATCATAGGCTGGCGAGTTTGCATTGACTACCGGAAGCTTAATGACGCAACAAGAAAAGATCATTTCCCACTTCCTTTTATCGACCAAATGCTTGAGCGATTATCAGGAAAAATGTTCTACCGCTTTCTTGATGGGTTCTTCGGATACTTTCAAATTCCCATAGCTCCTGAAGATCAGGAGAAAACCACTTTTACATGCTTGTATGGAACCTTCGCCTACCGAAGAATTCCATTTGGACTATGTAATGCTCCAGCCACCTTCCAACATTGCATGGTGGCCATCTTTCATGAAATGATCGAACACTCTATGGAAGTTTTCATGGACGACTTCTCAGTCTTTGGAGACTCCTTCGATCATTGTTTGAAAAACCTAGACAAAATGTTGACTAGGTATGAAGAAGTGAATTTAGTACTCAACTGGGAAAAATGCCACTTTATGGTCAAAGAGGGCATTGTTCTCGGTCACAAGATATCCCAAGAACGACTAGAAGTTGATAGGGCAAAAACATAAACCATCTCTAAACTTCTGCCACCAATTTCAGTCAAAGCCATTAGAAGTTTTCTAGGTCACGCAGGATTCTACTGTCGTTTCATAAAAGACTTCTCCAAAATTGCTAGATCTATGACCAAACTTCTGGAAAAAGACGCATCATTCGTCTTCTCTGAAGAATGTGTTGAATTATTCAATACATTAAAAGACAAGCTTATCAACGCACCAATCATGACTACACCCGATTGAACCCTTTCCAAAACCACAGGAAAATTACACCACAACTGAAAAAAGTTACTAGCAGTAGTCTTTGCCTTTGAAAAATTTAGATCCTACCTCGTTCTTTCCAAAACCACAGTTTACACCGACCATGCCGCCATACGATACCTCTTCAACAAGCAAGATGCAAAACCCAGACTTATCCGATGGATTCTACTACTCCAAGAATTCGACATAGAAGTTAAGGACAAGAAGGGAGTAGAAAATGTAGCCGCAGACTATCTTTCACGCTTAGAATGCCCAGCTTCAGTAGAACATCACGAGGATATTATCAATGATAATTTTCCACATGAAGTTCTCATGCATATCCAAGCAGTCATGCACGAGGAAGATGAAAGTCCTTGGTTTGCCGATTTCGCAAACTATTTAGCTTGTATAATCTTAAGAAAAGGGCTTACTCATCAACAGCGGAAGAAGTTCTTCTCCAACCTTAAGTTCTACTTCTGGGAAGATCCATACTTGTTTAGAATAGGAGCCGATCAGGTTGTTCATAGGTGTGTTTCTAGAAAAGAAGCCTTAGAAATTCTCAAACACTGCCACGAAGGACCAAGTGGCGAACACCATAGTACCGCCACCACGGTCAGAAAAGTGTTTGACGCAGGATTCTTTTGGCCCAACATATATAAGGACACGCATAATTTGATCCAAGCATGCAATGCTTGTCAAAGAGCTGGAAACATCTCAGCAAAAAATGAGATGGCTTAAAAGGGCATTCAAATTTGTGAAGTCTTTGATGTATAGGGAATAGATTTCATGGGCCCATTTCCTAACTCATTTGGAAACACGTACATCCTTGTAGCAGTCGACTACGTATCTAAATGGGTAGAAGCCAAGCTCTTCCCACTAACGATGCTCGAGTAGTTGTACGATTTCTGAAAAAGTTATTCTCACAATTCGGTACTCCAAAAACCCTAATCAGCGACAGACGTACTCACTTCCGCAATGCCTTAATGGAAAAAGTCTTAGCACGCTATGGAGTTCACCACCGCTTGGCAACACCATATCACCCTCAGACCAGCGGGCAAGTAGAGGTTTCAAATCGGGGAATTAAAAGGATCCTCGAAAGGACTATAGGAATGAATCGCAAAAATTGGGCGGAAAAGTTAGATGACGCTTTGTGGGCCCTTAGGACAGCCTACAAAACCCCCATAGGAACAACACCTTTTAAACTCGTTTATGGAAAAGCATGTCATCTACCCGTGGAACTTAAGCACAAAGCCTACTGGGCTCTAAGAACGATGAACTTTGATCTAAATCCCGCCGATAAAAACCGAGAAGATTAAATTCACGAACTCAAAGAACTAAGAACATTAGCCTATGAAAACTCATGGTCTTACAAAGAAAAGACTAAACGTTTACATAACGCCCATTTAAAAGGAAACAAGAAATTTCAAATTGGCGATCGTGTACTGTTATATAACACACGTTTGCGACTTTTCCCAGGAAAGATGAAATCTCGTTGGACAGGCCCTTACGTAGTTGAATAAGTTTTTGACTATGGGACAGTCGAGATTTCAAATTCTGATGGCCACAAGTTCAAATTTAATGTACATCGATTATAACCATACATCCATGGACCATATGAAGATGTTTCGGAGGTAGTAACCCTCCAACCAACCCAATAAACATGCAAGAAATAGGGTCTGACCAAGACCTTCATAAACTAGGTCTTGTAAATATGGTTGTTTCATCAAAAAAAAAATTAGTTTCTCAAAACACGGGAGTGTGCTTCTTAAAGCACGGTCCCATGCCACAAAGTGAGAGCCCGAATCTTCACTGCAAAAATCTCAGCCAGACTGGTTTGGAACAGAATTGTGAGACCAAAAGCACGGGGCCGTGCCTGGAAACTAGTTGGCTATAAAAGGCACCATTTGCCAATGCATTCCTTGCACCAACCCAAACCAAAAACATTCTCTTCTGAGATTAAAACATGGCTACTGAGATGAGTGAAGCGGTTCCCGTCCCTCGCCAACCGAGGAACGAGACACGACACGTATCCAAAACCGAGCTTCTTTTGAAACTTCAAGAACTCGTCAAGGAACTCACCGAAATGAATCTCCTCACAGAAATGCGTCTCTTTCAACTCACTGAATCGGTGGAGAATATGAAAATGGAGCTTCGAGACATTAACGAACAACTCCAGTTTCAAGTTCTCGTCTTCACGTACTTTCCGCCACCAGGACAATTCGGCGGAGGAGAACCCTTCGGTGAAATTTAGGAACCTCAAGTTTTTTGTTTTCATGTGTAAAACACGTGCGCTAGGCACATCGTGTTAGGACCCGCGGGCTTAACCCGAGTATCTTTATGTTTCTAGGAAAACCGGGCTTATCCCATAATTGTTTTAGGACTTTTAATTTTAATGAAAAGTAATTTTTAAGATGATCAAACTCTTGAAATAACATACTAAACATCATTCTAAATGTTCTGGCTCTCGCATTTGGCTGAATAATAAAAGAAAATTTTCAGTGACAAAAAGCATGGGGCCGTGCTTCTGGAAGCACGGGGCCGTGGTCACCTTAGAATCTTCAGCTTGATACACGCTGACTCCGTACAATTCTCTGAACCAGAAACATTTTATTCCCCTAGCAACACGGGGCCGTGCTCGACTTTCCAGTCTCTATATAATGCATGCAAAAACTCATTATTCCATTCACACCAAACACAAGTTTACTGAGATGGAAAGTAAGAAAGTTGAATGGAGACTAGTAAGGAAGGGCAAGCATGGTGATTCTTCCTCAAACCTTGAGGAAGAAATCATAAGTCTCCAATGCATTATGAGAGACCAAGTCGAAAGTAACATCCAAACCAAGGCTTGCTTAATCGAGCTGATCAACAAAGTCGAACTACTTCGGTTTGAGAACTTCCATGTTGTGGATAGCCACAACAAAGATTTGAGCTTTAAGCTCAATTTTCTCAACCGGGAGGTCGCAAAACTCGACAAGAAGCTCTCCGAGCTCTTGTAAGCTAAAAGAGCACCACCACACATTCAAGACTTGTTCAGGAATGGTGGTCGTTGAAGTTCCAACTTTTTCCTGTTAAGAAGTTACTCTTGCTAGTATTATGTTTCGTGATTCGGGATTGTTGTTGCACTTTTCCTTCGACTATGTTTAACTATGTTTTATGTTTTAATGAAAAATTAAGACTTTTAATTTCTGTCTTAACTTTAATCCTCAAAGAAAATCAGTTAAAAACGAACTAGCACGACAAATAAATAGCAAAAACAAAAGAAACTGACTGCCTCATGCAGCACGGGGCTGTGCTTCAAAAAGCACGGTACCGTGCTTTTGGGTCCAGTACAGTTACGAGAATTATCCAATAAAATAACTTTTTTTCATTCACCCACTTCATTCTAACACCGAAAACCGCCGACCATACACCCATTCTGCAAGTATCTGCCTAAAATCGACCAATTCCAACCAAAGGTATGTTAACTTAACAAATCTATTGTTCAATTTCATTTTTCTAGGTCTAAATTAACCCCCAAATCTCACCAATTGATTGAATCGGGTTTAAACCTGAAAGTTAGATGGGTTATTCGGTTAGATTTAAGATAATGAATTGTTAGATAGGTTTTATACTAAGATTTGTTGGAAGAAATCATTCGGTTTCGGATCTTGGGTGAAGTATTTAACAAATCAAAACCCAATTGATATACAACCGGGTAGAAACACAGGTTCGAGTCTTGATGAGTTTGAAATTAGGATTAAAAACACGGACCGTGCTTTAAATAACACGAGTCATTGTCAAACAAAAGTCAACAAAAGTCAAAAGTGGTAAAACTGACGAACATCAGCAGCACGGGGCCGTGCTTCTGAAAGCACGGCACCGTGGTTCTGCTTCTGTTCCAGCATTTCAAGAATTGTTGTTAAATTTTAACTTATTTTGATACAAATTGCAGATGGCTGAATATGGGGATGACATACATGCATTCCTAGTCTTTCCAGGACGTGATGCAAGAGATCGAAGAGCCCAAACCAGAATGACCTACCTTAACCGACGCTTCCCAGAACCAAACTTTTATGCTTGCAGGGATACGTTGAGGCAAGTTAATCAGTGGAATAGGTAAAAATCCATTGTGAAAGGACCTTGGAAACGGGTTTTAGTCAAAGAGGGGAAGCTATCACAGAATTAACAAAGGAATTCCTAGCTTCTTTTTCATTTAAGGCGAAAAATTTGACCATGTGGGATGAAGAAGCAGTGGAATTCAGGTGTGGGGGTGAGTGGTATACAAAATCGGTTACCCAAATGGGGATAGATCTGGGAATTTACACGAGTGAGGAAACAAACAGTGCAATCTGGTACACAGCCGCAACAACATTCGCGGATGAAGATGGTGATGAATATGCAGAGGCTGGGAACACAAGGTTACAAGCATGGGAATAACTGAGCTACGGAAACGAAACCTACATTGCAAGCAGTTCAAAGAGCACGGCTTTACGTGACCCGCTTATGAGATACATTCACCGGTTGCTTAGTCACACTGTCACTGCTCGTGGTCAAAGTGAGGGGGTTGTGAACCTGTAGGATTTATGGGCCTTGTATTGCATGAAGAGTGACGTACCATGCAACATCACGTATTTGTTCTGCAAACTGTTCACAATAAATGTAAACGCAAAAGGCCGAAACACCCCGATTTTTGGCGGCCCATGGATCTATAATCTTTATGGAGCTTACGATGCAGACAGAAAAGGAACCCGTAGCCCAGACCCGATTGCTCTTAACCTTGGTTTTTTTATCAGTATGCAGATGACCCAACTGATCAGCCGAAACCCAGAGGTATGGAGATTTCATGATGCACTAAACCAGGTTTGGGATCCTGAGGACCCGACCGAGATGATGATCTAGGACGTGCCCGAGAGGGGAGGAGGATCACCGCCCAGACAGACCCGCCGTCGCACCTACCATCAGCAGGGAGGCCCATCTTCATCAGGGGTCGGCCCTAGCTCCTCACATGATAGCCGATATTCACTCGAGGGCATATACTCCCTCATTGACCAGTTCTCAGCAAAAACCACCGCCTCGTTTGACAGGGTCACAGGACAGATTGCTGCCTCCGACGCACAACGGGCAGCCGAATATGCAGAAACGAGGCGAGAGATTGACCGTCTAGGATATCGCATGGATAGTTAGTGGGGACCGTTTGACCCAGACACGGGCAACTGATGAGCACCAGCAATGGTAGGTCTGGTATACCCATGGATGGGCCGGTGGTATTTTTATGATATTATTATTATGCTTGTTTAAACAATTTACATTCTATCGTTTGTTTGTTTGTTAGTTTGTTTGTTTGGATACTTTTTATGGCCATGGGTGCCAAGTCATCGTAGCAGGTACTTATTTATCCCGTGTGGTCAGGGTATGGATGATTCCATACCCAATTTTCAGTAGAATTATGCTTCGTTGTTTGTGGTTGTTTGCAGTTTTACATTATATAGGTACAAAACAGGAAAACGGACGAAAAACAGGGGGGACGCTCTGTTGAAATTTCGTTAACCCGTAGGGAAGTACCTTTCCATTTTAACCTACCATACTTAATTAGAATTTTAATCTTTATATGAATCTTTCACATTGTGGACAATGTGAGATTCAAGTGTGGGGAGGGAAATTACTTGACCAGTTGCTGCTCACCTAATTATAAAATTCTCTAAATAACAATTTTTTGTAGCAATTAAAGATTATTTCTATAACAAAACCAAAAGGAAAATCCAATTAATTTTTTTGCAAATAACCAAATACAAATCTATGACCAAAAAGTGAAAAAGTAAAAAGAAGTTTTTTAATATTGAGAACAAATTTATGCAAAATATAGCGTCTTTACCTAATTCCTCAGTTACTGTGAGATAAACCTCATGCCATATAAATATCTTTTTCGGAAGATTTGAGCGAGTCATATGTATCATGTGATTTAGAACTTGTCGCAACTGTTCATTCCAAGACCACACGAAGCATTGTATAAGGAAAAAGGTAATATTGTTCATTTCAACACCTCAAACCATTCTCCAATTTACAAAACCCAAAAACCTTACCACTTAATCCCTCTCACTGGTAAAATACAACGCTAGTCTTCTACCGGCAGACCCTAAAGAACTGGAAATACATTCTTTCGATTTCAATTTCCTTTGTTGCATGCATTTTGCAAAACCTAGGTTGCCTCCAGAACTTAGGGAAATAATCTTTATCTTTAGTAATGAGGTGAGGAAAAAGTGGCGCCAAGACGAACAAAGGCCACCCTTTTGTGGATTTTACAAAAGCGCAATGAAAAGAAGAGCAAAAAGATATGAACAATGCTTAGGCTGCGGAAACTGGTCCCACGAAGGAAGATGTAGAAAAAGTCAAACTCAGTCTCAGCATGAATATACCAAACTAATGAGGGTGGGGGCTATTAGGCTCAAAGCCGAACGATCCATTAGAGTTGGGAGTTATGTTCAGAACATGATTGAGGAAGAACTTATCCACATCCTCGACAAAACTTGTCTTGACGATCTGACCTTAAAAGAGTCACTAGCTTTGTTTAATATATATACACACACACACACACACATATGTATATATAGATAATACATATCCGGGAAACAAGAAGCTAAAAATCGAAGACACCTCAAGATTCCCGATAACCAACAGAAGTTGAATTTACCATTCCCATCCTCATTAACCTAAAACCATGAACCAAAAACCAAATCCCTACTCAAACAAAACCAACCCATATTACCTTCTAATATATTCAACCCTTCACAAAGGTGGAGACTTGAAATTGCTACAAGCTTATTTTTCATAGGTTGCATTTTGACTAAGAGTGTTCATATACATACATCACATGTATGATCAGATATATAAACCGAGTGTGAATGAACATTGTAAGAACGTGACGTTTTGCATAAATGGAAGCTCATGAAAACAAATCATCCTTTTTATACATCACTACACATATTCCTATGATTTAAGGTTGGTTATTTTGTTCCCATTTTCTTGGAAATATTTGGGGATGTTTAAGCTATGGTCCTAACTTGCTATTTTTAAAGAATACTTATAAGTGACTTGCTTAAGGACAAGCAAGGTTCAAGTGTGGGGATGTTTGATGTACATAAAATTATACATCTTTTAAGCATCAAATACCCTCGAAATACTGCAACTTCTATCAAATAATATAGAACAGAAGGCTACTTATCTTACTAAAATGTAATTTTAGGTAAACCCAAGCCTCAAACGAAGAAACAAGCGAAAAGACGAAGAAAAATGTAAGAAAATACAAAAAAAAATCAAGAAACACGCCCCCATGCCTCAAGAAACACGCCCCATGCTTCTGAACACAAGAAAATCAAAAATCTACAAGAATTGAAGCACATGTCAACAAAAGCATGAGGTCGTGCCCCATTGGCCACGGGGTCGTGGTCACCTCCAGATAAATACAAAATAAATTAGAGCACATGTCAATAAAAGCACAGGGGTGTGCCTCTGAAAGCACACCCCCGTGGTAAGTCATCATGTACGATCTGACAACATGCAACTGGGACAGGAAGACACGGGGCTGTGCTTAATAAAGCATGGGGTTGTGCTTCTCCTTCCAGAGATCCTATAAGTAGAGGCTCTTGTGGCATTTGAGAGGTTCTTTAAAAAGAATTCTAAACGGTTTTCACTTATAAAACACCCACATAACTATCATATTGAATATCTTGTGAGGAGTTTGAAGGCTTGGAGGTTATCATCATCATCCATCATCATCAACACCATCGTAATCCATCATTAAGAGAGGAGACTCATCCAGATTTGGTTAGATTGTTCTAAGTTTAATCATGTGTTTGTTATCATCTCTTCTTATGTTCATAACAATGCTCATTATGAGCTAAACTCCATTCACCATCTAAAATCTATGAAGAAGCTTTGCTTTACTTGATGATTATGTAAAACATGTGGTTTATTTTGGTAAAGTACATGGTTATTTTGCAATTATCCATTGATGAAGAAATGTTTTATCACTTTAATCCAATACATCAAGGTTGATGATTTATAATCATTCATGGTAATTCATGTTCTTGTAAACTAGAAATGGTAAAAAGAATACTTTGATACTTTATTTAAGATAAAACGTGGATCCTTATGTTGTACTTAGAAATGATGAGATATAATTTATGATCTATTTCTCTAGTTTTGATAATTCTGAAATAACATTGTTAACGCGATTGCTTAGGTTATCATTCTAAGTTAAAGAAATCATATGTTAATGGAATGTATAATTATAACCTAATCTAATCAACCCAGGGGAGCTTGTGTGAGTTAAATACAACCACTCGAAGTTGTTAGGATTGGTATTTGAGAAATCGAAGTCAATCCTAATCATCTTACTTTACCAAGTACTTGTCTATTTAAATTGACATTCTCGGGGTAGCATGCTATTAAGCATAGGATGGACGTGAAAATATGCATACTATTTACCATTATGTCATAGAATATGTTCACTAAAAAATGAGGAACATAGTCTATCATATATTATTAGGGCAAGTTTATCACATGTTTAACTAATAATCATCAAGGAATAATGGAATGGATTCTTGATCTTAGATGGTAACCTTCATATAATTTAACTATTCGTTTAGAATTTCTCTTCTCGTCACCTATATATTATATATAAGTATTTATATTTTATAAAAAGTAAAAAAATAAAAATCAAACCAATGATGTTTAAAACTCTCTGATTGCATTAAAACAAGGATTCGCTATTAGAAACATTTGTGTCCACGGATCGATACTTGGTTCTTACCAATACTATTTCATATACGATATGTACACTTGCCTATTTTGTGTGTTTTTAGTCTTAGTAAAAATCACTTTTATAAATTTAAAACACGATCTTGTGGAAAAGCTAAAATATCCAATCTCTTATAATATAAAGCACACGCACGCAGCACATCAACGGGGTATATCAAGTATGTATTCAAAATCAAAGGAAATAAAGCTCCTATTGGCCCCCAAATCAAATAATACCAAGGCATGATGCTTATTGACTAGAAACGTACCGTTCACCACATTATTTGAGTTTCGGGCTTGATGAGCATTGATGGTGAAAGCTTGGCCTTGAGTTCCTCGAGGTGCTTGGGTTTGAGAAGTCGAAGCTTGAGGTGTTGGATTTTGATAAGCTTGCATGACCATGGGTTCAGCTTGAAGAGTTGGAGGATCCATGAGTTGAGGTACCTGGGTTGATAAATTTGCACTTGATAGGCTTGGGAGGTGTAGTAAGGTTGGGGTGCAACATAGGATTGGTGAACTTGGGCGAGTCGATGACACGCGTTGCGGAGGTGATTTGGGTCACCGCAATTGTAGCAAGCCCTAACGGGGTTAATGATTGGAGCCCGAGGGACGGTTCGGTTGGGTTGGTTTGATGGTGCGAACCGCGGTGGAGCGGCTTGCACGCGAGGTGCTTCTCGATAATATTGGGTGAGGTGGCCGAATCGGTGGCAATTGGTGCACACCCGACAAGTGGCTTGGGCCGGGTGGTGGCATTGGCAAGTGTTGCAATACGGGTGTGGCCCGGTGTAGGGCTTCTTGTTTGGAGGGGCTTGTTGGGCTTGTGGTTGGGAGAAGACATGATTTTGGGAGTTGGGCTTTCTCTTTTTGTTGCGTTAGTGGGATGAGTTGTTGTGGTTGTTATTCTTGGAGGATTCAGGCTTAGAGGGTTCGGGCTTAGATTCCTTAGTGGGCTCAAGTGTGGGCTTATCATTGGGTTTCTTAGAACTCTTTCGTGTCAAGGTTCCGGCCTTAACGTGGTTCTTGGTGAGGGTACCAGCTAGAGTGATGGCATCATGGAGGGTTTGAGGGTCACGACTTAGGACGTAATCTTGGATTTGCATAGGCAAACCCGAGATGTACTTGTCGATTGAACGTTCAAGGGGAGTGACCATGTGGGGGATGAGAAGGCTCAGTTCATGGAAATAATCATTGTAGATGGTGTCATTACCGCTTTCTTGTTTCAAATTCCAAAATTCCTCTTCTAACTTCCGAAGCTCATGTTTCGGGCAAAACTTCTTAAGCATGAGTTTCTTGAGGTCATCCTATGGCAAGGCCATGGCAACCTCAGCTCCAAGCGTGCGCTTCTCCCCGTTCCACCAATTGAGGGCATTTTTCTTGAGTACGCTCGAGGCTTAAGTGGTTTTCTTGTCCTCGGGACATTCACGATAGAGGAACACGCTCTCCATTTCTTCGAACCATTGGAGGAGAATGGTAGCACCGTCGATGCCGAAGTATTCGGGCGGGTTAGCACTCTTGAATTGTTTGATGGAACAATCAATTGGGTTCGGATTTGTGGATGATGTAGAAGCATTCATAGTTTGCAATTGAGAGATGATCGTTGGGAGGGCTTCCACGATGCCCTTAGCAATGCGAGATGACATGTTGCGGCTAGAGTTTCCAACGAGATAGTTGCAGTTGAGGAGGCGAGAAGACATACTGCAGGGGTAAAGAGGGGTAAATTTCGTAAGACTCGAGTAAATGTCGCAAGTATAGAAATTGACGAAATATAGTAATGGTTGTGATTGTGTTTGAGGTTGAGAATTTCATGTGACAACTCGGATTTATCATCTATTATTTTGTTAACCAAAACTCGACCCGTATTATGTTCGGGAAATTATTATCGGTAAAATTATCACGATTATCAAGTGACTAATATTTTATTAAATTGTTTATTATAGTTAATTAGTGTATATATATATATGTAAACTTTGAAAAATCTACAATTCCTACCCTAAACTAAAATCTAATCCATGTATGTATCCACCTCTATACTTGAGGGACCTGGATGCAAATCTGTCCTAAATATATTATCATAACCCACTTACCTGTTTACCCGTAAACCTAACCCATGACCCTTTCAGCAAACCTGTGACCCATTGTGTTGACTTGAACCACAATTTTCGTTGTAAACATGGAAATTGAATCATGCTCATTACTCCTTATGCTATTTTTGGCATCACTGTCAATTTAATTAAGAAAATAAGATAAATTAGATATAATTTCGTATATTAATCTAACTGTCTTTGACCTAACTTCAAATTTACCATCTAACGTTGTTTATAATTCAATTAAACTCGCTTACACCTTCCTCATATCAGCGCCAATCTACCCCCCATATTCAGTTTCCTTCTAATCAAACGCTCATGCTTGTTCCTGGCCTTCACTTATCGGCACTGTATCGGTTTAATTAACCTGCTTGTGATCGACGTTTAAGGTAATTAACTTATCAGTTTTGTTCGTCGTCCATTACAGTATGTTAACCCTCTGTTCAATCAAACAAACATGATCGGATTTAATCAATTTTGATTTAGGGTTCATGTGTTCATCTTGGTGCGATGTATGAGTGCTTAAGTATTTGTTGTCTCAGAGTTTAACCAACTATACACCCAGCTTAGTTGGTTGGGTGCGTGATTGTTAATTTTTTGAGCCGGCCATGGGGCGGGTTTGAGTCCCGGCCATGGCAAATTTTTATTTATTTTTGTTTTAATTGTTTTAAAATCTAAAAGGTTTAACTAATTTAATATAGTTAACATTAAATATCAAATAAACATTATACTATTAAAACCGACATGTAAATCAATCATTTTTTTGAATTTTGGTTAAACACCATATATATATGCTATATATATTTATTAATATGTTTATGTAATGGATTATTAAAATTGATAAAAGTTTATATATATAAGAGTTTTAATCTAAAGTATATATTTAATATAATCACGTTAATTAACGTATTCTATAAAAGATCATATTTTATATAAATATAATTATTTATTATGTGTTATCTATTATTTACAACATTAATATAAAAGAAATATTTATTAATAATAAAGATATATATAGATACATTAAACATATTTTTATTAGTTTAAAATAAATATTTTTAGATAGTCTCTTTATATAATTTATCCAACAAATTTATAAATATTTATTCTAAGTATTTTTAAGTATTTTATATAATTAAATCATATTATATACGATAAGCTTTGATAATAAAATCATTAATAAATTTAAAGAAATAAGTAACTTTCGTGAGAACCCATCAGATCATTAAATCCCAAACCTCATCGAATCCCGAACGTCTTTAATTTGCATTCGTATTTTAATTTCATAATTACTTATCATCATAACTCATACTTAGGATTTTCCGTTGAACAATCTCGAAAGAAATGACGTTTCGTATCTTTGTTTATCTCGTTTGCTTTCTCGACTAGGTGAGTACCACATTCCCATATTTTACTTCTTTTTCCACGTTTTGGGGACATATGCGTAAATATATTTCTCATATATACTTATACTCAAAACTGCAACTATTGTCTTATGTGTGAACAACTTATACCTTACTTGTTTATGTACTTACTTGCTTTATATTCTTTCGCATTCGGAGAGGTCCAGCATAATCTCATAATAGTATGATCATAAGCCAGTCGTTATAGTCTTTGTGCTTCTCAACATCTCAGTTATACTTCCTCATTTGGTTAATTTGTTATTCTCATATGACTTGTTGCAATTACTTATTTTTACACTATACTATATGTACATTTAAACTGGTGTGTTGCTCACTCAACCTTGTATTGACAAAACTACTTTATTTTCAATGCATATGCAGGTATTCGTGTGATGTGAAGTAATTAGAAGATCACTTAAGGATGTATGCTAGAAGAAAATATTAATGAGACAATATTATTTACGATTTATATTTGTTTGATACATTATTGTTTTGTTTAAACATTGTATGAATTTTGTTTTATATGAAGTTTAATTAATAGATATTAAAACTTATATTATTGCTTGATAGTAACCTTTAAAAGCTGTGAGCAATCAGTTACGCCCCGGCATTTCCGCCATAGGTTGGGGTGTGACATTTCATTGCTTAGGGAAAGTTTTGATTATACAAGTCTTGTCATTTTTAATATTATGAAAACATATCTTAAAATGTAAATGGATTTATTTGTTGGTTAGGGCTTCATGAATCACCATGGGTCCTTCCAACAAAATGAAAAACATTGAAAACTCAAATAAAATCATTTAAAATCGAATTGAGGGGGTGTTGAGGTAAACGGTTGAAGTAATTTGGAAATCACCCTGTATTTACATACTTCTCCCATCAACTTCAACAAAACACAATATGGAAAAACCGAGTTTAGCCACGTATCACCGTGAATTCGGTTTATAATTTAAGAGTGTGATCGTCACATGACCACATTTGATGCAATGAGGGTAGTAGATTCGATTTCGTTTGGTGTGATATGCTTTGGCTTAATAAGTTCCACACCCTTACTAAACACTCCTGGAAGGCAACCGGGTCTCGCGGTTGATTGAGATTTATGCGCATTTCACTTCCTTAGGTCCGCAAGCCTTGGTGTCAAGTGTTCGGTAAACAAGTGTGTAACTCTTACAATTTACTACATATCCGTCACACGAATCTTTCTCAAGGAGAGGGGAGTGAAAATGCGGGATTTCTTAAGGAATTTCCCATTTTTTTAAAAATCGTCCTAAAGTTTTGAAAACAATTTTGAGAGTGAGGCATAGCCTCCGGATTAAGTGTGTGCTTTTTTGTACAATTGTAAACAATATAAATATGCTAAGCTATGTACAAAAATTTAAACAAGTAGGGTGCATGTATAGGGACCCTAAGCATGCTACTAAGTCGTTATTTCTAACCACCTATCTTATAGCCTTCGGGTCTGATACCAATCTGTCACACCCCAACCTACAGCGGAACATGCCGGGGCGCGACAATATTGTATCATAGCTCAGAAGACACTAAGTGAAATACACGTGTCAATATCTAAATTATTCATTCATATATCAAATTTCAAAAGCACAAACATTGTCCTAAAAGAAATATCGTTACAATTAAATATTCAAATCATAAATAACTCATAATAAATGTGTTCTTCATTCATCGTAGCAACCTAAGGTATCATCTAACTTCCATACTTGATTCATCCAATAAAGCTACCTGCGTCATGCGTGAAAATATATATTTTTGTCAACATAACGTTGAGCAAGTAAACCATAGTTTTTGAAATACATATAATACTAAAATGACAATTCCATGCAATAATCGTAACTTACTACAACTAGTAAACAATAAATAAAAGTTGTCTTTTCAACCGAATCGCATTGATAACGGTTTACTCCGACGGCGTATGATCATACTAATGAGGATGAGGTACTAACCAACATAAAATAAACACATAGTCATATTCGCACGTAACAACTAATCGAGCAACTACAAATTATGCATATAACGGAATTGTAGTGAAAACAATAAGTTGATTTTGAACGCACAACACCCCCAAAATTGTAAATCGGTAAAAAAATGGGGATGTGAATTTACTCACCTTAGCAAGTGGATTAAGTGATAATGAGATAATAAAAGAACTAGGATGAAAACGATAAAGCTCCTCGAGGTTCACCGACAAAAATTCCTAGTTGTTACATATAATATTAATTAATTATAAATAAAAATTAAAAAGGATTACAATGGATTTGAGATTCGAATGGTTTTAAGTTAGAGTTTATTATTTGCTTAATTAGCTAACTCTTTATGGTTATTGTTATTATGATAAATTTTAGGTTTGATAAAACATTAATCTTTGATAAGTAGCCACTATTTGTAACAGGTATATTAACAGGGAAAGTTAAAAGAAAGTTTATTCTTCGAACATTAATAAGTCGTTTGTTCGGTTTGAACGGTAAAAGAAAACATCAATAATATCATTGTTATATGTATACTTATGTCTATATATGTATAAAATTATATATATGTATAAAACAATAACCCGAGGTACGATTCATCAAAATATTGTTTATTTAGTATTGTATATATATAATAAACTAAAAATTGATTAAAATGGATTTTAGAAAAATATAATTCAAAAACTAGGCCTGGGGGACTCGAACCCGCGCCCCAGGCCGGTTCAAGCTTTAAGACAACATGCGCTGGCCATCAGGCCAGCGCCTCATTTTGATGAAACAATTAAACTAGAAATTTAAATATACTGTATGCAGTTTATGTTTCCCAAATCAAACCCTAGACTTTAAATTGGTTTAATTGCTTGGTGTTGATTCAAATTGACTTAGAGTTTTCGTTTGTTGATTAAAAACGAGTATAAATCAAAGTTTAATTACCGTAATTGATGATGAAATGAGGGTGAACGACGAGATGGGTTGTCACGGCTCTTGACGAAGGTCTTAACGGCTTTGTATGTCTTTACCACTCCACCACTTCAATTAGGTAAGGGGTTTACGTGTTTGGGATTGAGTTTGAAAAATGTTTATTGGCTTACGGGTTTTTTCAAAAAGCCATTTGAAAAGCAAGAATTTAGGACTTTTGGAAAGCTGTTTTTTAACCCTTTTAAAAAGCTAAAATAAGAAAGATTTTTGTGATTGTCAAACACATTTTAACTTATGGACTTTTTAAAAACACCAATAAGCCAATAAACATTTTTCAAATTTAATCCCAAACATGCTAGGGGGTTTACTCTAGTTTTTTATGTACATTTCTATTAAAATTTTAAAACTCATGGGGTTTTCTGTGAACCCCCATCACACTACCTGGATCCACCCCTGACCGGACCACTGGATTTACCGATTCCCAGTCCAACCAGCTCGTTTGGTCCGGGTTTAAAAACAGACTAGCAGTAAGTTAATAACTCTACCTAAATTTTACATTAACTTATGAGGACATTTGAAGATTTTTAAAACTTGATTAAATTTGGAAATTCTATTGGCAAAGTTAACCGGACAACCTAAAGAAGTGTTTATTATACATGAATAGGGGTGGGAAATGGGTTGGGTTGGGTCGAAACAGGTCATGGGTAGGAACGAATTAGGGTCGAAACGGGTCAGGATCGTATTGGGTCAATTAAAGAAAGAGTTGTTATGGTTCGGGTCAGAACGGGTCAGGATCAATAGGTTCGAGTCATAATGGATCCGGGTCGGAATGGGTCAAGGTCGAAACGGGTCAAAACGGATTTCGGATCGGGTTTTTTTTTATATTTTTTTTATTTTTAGGACAACGTAGGAAATGTTTTAACCTTTTTACTTTTTTCGTTTTTGATTTATATTTTGAGTTATGACTTTTTTATTATTATTTTGAATATTTTTTTGACGGTTTTTTATTTTAACAGAAAACCCCTCAGAAAAAAATTCAAAACAATTAATAAAAAAATCATAAATCAAAAACAAAAAAAAAGAAAAAAATAAATAAATAAATAAAACATTTCCTCCGGTGTCCTCGTTCAAAAAAACAAAAAAAGACCCGAGAAATGAGCCGAAACCGAAAAGTCGACGAAAGCGAAACAAAAAACCAAAACTGAACCGAATTGATTAAAACCAGTAAAATCGATCAAAACGAAACTAAAAACTGAAACCATACATAAACGAAACTGAACAAACCGACAAAAACAAAACAAAAAACCGAAAACGAATCCGAAATCGACCAAAAAGAAACCAAAACCCAACCCGTCCAGTGCGAAAACTTGTGTTGGCTCGAAACCTAATCCGAGTCAAAACCTAAACCGAACTCGTTCCAATCCAAAACCCGTTTCAACCCGAACATGCCAATTTTCCTTAAGACAATAACTCACATCGACCAATTTCTTTAAATTTGTCGACCCATTTTGACCCGAAAATAAGAAGATGAAATTTCAAGTGACCCATTTTGACATATCTTATTAAAATCTATGACCCAAACCAACTCATGTGATTTTTAAAACAACTCAAATTGACCAATTAATTTGAAATTATTTGAAATGATTTGGGTCAAGATTGCCACCCCTAGGTGTACATGAATGACAAGGGAATTGAATGATTCATTACAATGATAATGAAAAAATGGTGTTTGGTTACTTAATGGAATCATATCATCCATTACATATGGAAATTCATTCCATCAAAACTATTCATTGATTTCGTTAACACTCTCTTTCTTTTTATTCCATTTCTCCTTCACCATATTTTCTCAACAACCACCACCACCACCTGACCATCAACGTTGCCACCACCACCTCCACCTCCACATTCGCCTCCACCACCGCCATCACCACCACCTTACCACCAACGCTACCACCATCAAAGCCGCCGCCACCATTGTCGCTGTAACCTCCGCAACTATTGTCACCGTTGTCGCCTGACATCACCGGCACCACCACTGTGGTTACCTAGCCACCACCATCGGCACCACCCTACCATCGCCATCGCTACCAATGTTGTCACCACCTGACCACCACCACCACCACAACCACCACTATAAAAAATATTAAGATAAGAATGTTTTTATTATTTTTATTTCATCCATACATTTTTTTTGGATACCAAACAACATAAAACAATAATTTATTTCAGTCTTATAAGTTAACTAAATAAGACAAGGGAATGATAATGATTCATTTCATTCTCTTGTCCATTTCATTTCTTCTTCCATTCCATTACCCCTTCATTCCTTTACCTCTTACCAAACACACCTTAAGTATTTTCGGTTTTGGGTTTCAAAAGGTTTTCATTTTAATAAATTTGGTATTCTATTTGGAAGACCACACATATAACGGTTTGAGTCATCACAAATTTTCAAAAAACATAAGTTATACAAACCGTATTAGGGTTTTTAAGTATATCATACAATCTATGTGATGACGAAATCACAGATTCTGAAATCATGGACCATACCGACCGTATTAGAGTTCATGGAAATGTTAGAGTTCATGGAAATGTTACATGGTTCATGAAAACAGGTATCCCGACACTTAGGGTGGACGGGGCGGTGTGTTATGGGTGATCCATCACGCGTGATGGCCCTTTCAACACCGCCGCCGCCCCCTTGTCACACGGAAATTGGCTTAGTTGCGTGATGGGTGTCAAGCGGGATGAGGGTTCAATTTCCAAGAAAAGAGCCGTTAGGGGGGGGGGGGATGTAGCCGTTGGGATGCTTGGAAAATAAAAAAAACATTATTTACCTATATAAATATATCTTCAAAACATACACAAATCCAACTCAAAATCTTCTATTACACACACCATTTTTAACATATCAAATGGAGGGTTCTAAGAAACGTGGGTCGGGTTCAAAGAAAACCCAAACCCGACCAAAGGTTCGACAAAATCTAGGTGAACCGACGAGATTTTGCTTACAAGACGAACCCGACACAAACCAACCTTCCCAACAACAACCTTATTATCCCCAACCTTTTCAACCGTCCCAAAACCAACAACAACCTTCTCAACAACAACATTATTATTAACCGTCTCAAAACCAATCATATCAAAACCGACCTTTTAATCCCCCTTTTTCTACCCAAAATTACCCAAATAATGCTTTTCAAACTTTTGGATCTCAACCGTCTCAAATGTTTGGCTCTCAACCGTCTCAAATGTCCGTCGATCCCCTAGACAATAACGATGTTATACATCAATTTGCAAGTGCTTTTCTTCACGATGTGCAAACTTTGGATGAAGATGAATCTGAGGATGAGGAGCCGCATCAAAGAGGTGCTCGGCGTTGGTTGGCCGATGAGGAGGTCGCCTTGACCAAGGCTTATTTACATTGCTCCGAATCAAAAAAACGCTCAAACCAACAAAAAAAAGACGCGTTATGAAAACGTATTAAAGAACATTTCTCGCAACTTCCCGGCGCAACCGAACGAAACAAGGATCAACTGATTGGCAAGTGGGAAGATTTGAATCGAAAAATGTCAAAATTTAATGCTTGTTACGTCCAAGAGGTAACTATTTTAGTTTATTTATTTTATAATCTAGTACTTTATTTTTACAATTTGTTATAAATATATTTTTTCTAAATGTTTTGTAGTCCCGAACTCCACAAAGCTGATCGAGCGAGGCGACTATGATAACGAACGCTTTGCGCGAATATGTCCAAGTTTACAAATGTAAGGATTTTCCCCACTTGGATGCGTGGCAGATTGCGAGACGTCACGCGAAGTGGGTACCGATTCCGTTGGTCGATTTGAACGGACCAACGGCTCTAAGGAAGAAAGGATCTTGTTCAAAAAGATCAAAAACTTCCGAGTCCGGGGACTACACGACGTCTACCGGCGGCTTGTCATGCAACATGCCTAACATAAACTTGAACGAAGAACCCGAAGACAATCCCGACGAAGACATACCCACACCCACACGGCCGAATCGCAAGAAAAGTGGGGAACCGTCAAGACTTGGAAAGGAAGCGGTGGCCGAAAACTTCGCCGAATACAAGTCGGCTAAGATGGAGGAAATGGCCGAGACGAAGGAGCGAAGGAGACGTATATCAACCATTTGAATGAGAAACAAAAAAACGTCGATCTAACTTTCCTCCTACAACTGCACGAACATCTTGAGGAACCCTTTAAATCGCTTCTACTTCAACGCAAACGCGAGATATGCGACAAATGAGGTTGGGAAGGGCCGTAGGTTTTTTTAATTTAGTTGTCTTTGTCTAATGTAATCTTGTTTTATTTTTAGTTAATGTAAAATATTGTTTTCTTTTTATTTAATTTAGTATTTTTAGTATTTATTAAAAAAAAACCATCACACACCATCACACCACACCACACCACACCACCACTCCTAGTAAAAAACCATCACATGTGATGGATTTGGGGTGGGTTGGTGATGTGGCATCATTTGATTGGGTGGGGTGTGTGATGAGTGATGCCACCACATCCCCCCCTCCCTCTTATTATATGTCACGAATATACAAATAAGTACTCACATTATGACTAGCAAAAGTTTCTTTTTGTAGAAATTTACAGTTCGAAAAAAAGTTTCTTTTTGTAGTCCCCTACATGGTAAACTTCTTCACATTTTGCATTATTCATCACAATAACCACTTGCCAATTACATGTTCCTAACTGAAGGGTATTTGGGTCATTTATACAATACATTTGAATAGATTATGTTGGTAGGGGCTTTTCTGTCAGCACTCCACCCACATCCATGATTTGTCAACCAAAGGTGCTAACTCTCTGCAATTATGGCATATGTATATTTTCCCATAAGTTATACAAAGTCAATAACTAAGAAAATCTTCTACAACAGATATTTCAAATTTATATGTTCATATATGCATGTTGTGGAACTACTCATTATTTGTTTAATAAAACGGATCATTTAAACCTTCAACCGTAATAACATCACATTCGACCAACTGTAAGATGAAAAATTGACCAGAATGTGTTGAAGAACAATGAAAAAACTACTTACTTAAGATCGTGGCTTACGACAAGAATAGTCAATTCTTTCTTTAAATTCTTGAGCAGCTTAACAACATCCGCCCGTGCTTTCCAATCTAAATGAGTAGGTGTATATGATCACAGTTACTATATAACAACTAACTGTATCATATTTGAAATAGTGTGTGCATCTTTTAAAATCAGATATAAGAAAAACAAAATATTAGGAAGGATAAGGTATTTTTCATACCAAGACCAGCTAGAGGCTCATCAAGTACCAGCAATTCTGGAGTTTGTACCTGAGTTAGGTCGACATGTAAAAGTGGTCAAATTCAATGTATCATAAGTAGATGATAAACAGCAGAACTATAAATGTGGGTAGGGGCGCAAACAAGCCGAGCTGCTCGCGAGCTACTCGAGATCGGCTCGTGAAAAAGCACGATTGAGCCAAGCTTAAACGAGCATGAAACCCAAGCTCAAGACTAAAAGTAAGCTTGTTTAATTAACGAGCCCCAGCTACATCTATCGAGATCAAGCCTACATCAATCGAGCTCAAGCCGGCCTGTGAGCCTAAAAGAACCTGTCATTAATATTAACTTTTATAATATATATTTAATAATTATTAATTAATCTATTTAATATTATGAAAAAATAACTAAATAATATATATCATGTTATATATAAAATTATAATTGAAAAAAATATGCAATAGAATAATTATAAATATATAAAAATTAATTAAGAAATAGTAAACGAGCCGAGCACAGCTTAGCTCGTTTGCTCCCCTAACCCTAAATGTGGGATCCAAATAAGTCAGGCAGGAAAACCTGCCAAACTGACATTATTTAAATTTTGTAAATATTTTGTCATACTAGTTTTAGAAATAAAAAGTGGTATACAATGTTTCAGGCATTAAACTTATCTTCATAAAATACTAAACTAATTATTATTTTTTATTACTATGCAGTAAGAAAAACTTACAAGATTATTAAATTAAGCGATATAAGAGGTTTAAGCACTTAAAACACCTCGGTCCACTTTCTATATTCCAACAGTTTAGCCATTGGAGATTAAGTGCAACCCTAACTAAGCCATTTTAAGGTATATGAACCTCTAAGAAATAGTTTAAAGATCCACACGGGTCGGTCAATTACCAGCTGAACAGCAAGAGCAAGGCGCCGTTTATAACCACCACTTAAGGAGTTTGGATTTTTGTCCAAAGCAATCCCATTTAGACCAACCTAACAGTTATAAGATGTGTTAGCAAATTGAGTTGGTGTTTGTTGAAAGCAGATATTATAACCATGAACATAGAGAAAGTGCAGTTCAAAGTAAGGAGTAAATACCGAAGTGATAGCTCTTTCAAGTCTTCTAGCAATAAGCTCTTTAACTTTAAGGTCACTTTTCTGTCTAGGCAACCCAAATGTAATTTCATCGAAAACATTATCTGCCACAAAGTACCTATTTCAAAATAACTAACCTTAGAGAATATCAAATATGTTTGCACAAAAATGAGTATACACAGTACTCGTTAATTTGAATGTTGTGGTTAGCATAGTATTAAAAAGGGGTATTTAGAATAATGTCATCTTCTACGAGTTCCTTTTTATTTGTCTATCGCAGCTCACAACACATACTAATATACTGTATGTTTCCAGATATACCAAGGTTGTCGTTTAATCATCGAGAAGTTTACAGTGGATATTTATATAATCTCTAAACACTTAAAAATCAATCAGAAAAATCCATGATGCAAATTGGAAAAAATAGCAATACCTTTCAGGAAACTGAAAAACAATACCAACTTTTTCGGGAGATAATAGCACAGGAGGCTGGATTGGGCTGCCATCATCACTGTATCTTTGAATATAGATGGAGCCTGACATTGGTTTAGTTAGCCCTGCAATAAGCTGTATAAACGAATCAAAAGAGAATGGAAATAGATACAAACAAAAAAAGCAAGCATATTTAGAATGAAGTCCCAGAAACTTACCTGCAAAAGGGTAGTCTTTCCACTACCACTTCGTCCAAAAATCATTCCAAAACTGTAGCAACCAGAGATAGTTAATGCATAGCTACAGATCCATAGCAAAGATCAAAAGCCAGAAAAAAAATAGTGTTTGGATTTGCTTCTGCTGTTTGATACCGTAATAATAAGATAATCAGTTATTAGAGTACTTAGAATGTTCAATTATTTATGGACTTAAGAGATAAATTAAAAGAATCAGATAACAGTTTTGAGAAGAAAAAAATCTAACTGATTATTTGGTCAAGATAGGGGTGAGCAATAACCGAAAACCAACGAAACCAGCTTAAATTAACCAAACACCGACAATCGCTATCGGTTATTTTTTGTACCCTTGATTAATTGAACCGAACCATTCATATTTTCATATATTTCTATCTTTTATGCACCCATTTCTTGTATTTCATATATTACACTTCCATTTAATGTATTTATACCTCAATTTCATGTATATATACCTCCATTTCATGTATTTATAAGCAAAATATTTAGCCCAAATTTGGTTTTCGTCATTAACCGAAACTAAACAAGCCGAACCGAACACCGACAAACTAACCGAATAAACCGAAATTGGTTAATAAAATTGATTAACCGATGACTTCGGTTATGGTTTCGGTTTTGGCTAATAACCGAAGCGAACTGTGCGCACCCCTAGTTCAAGATAACAAGACAATCAAATGAGATTGCCTCCACCTAAACACTTAGATGTGGTTACTTGGTATTTGAAAACAGGATAACAATTTGTAAGGGCGGTCCGAAACAGAATAAACATGTACCTTTTTTCCGGAAGAGTAAAAGTAACATCATTTAAAAGATTTATCTGAGTCCCAGGAGGTCTATATTTAATATCCTTTGCCTATAGGAACGACAAAACAATTGTCAAGTTTCAAAAACCGCTTGAGAACAATATTGTGTGCATAATTGTTAGGCTTGCGTTATCCAGACATCACTTGAGGCCCATACGACTCTTATAGGCCTGTACAGACACAATGGGGGTGGTGTTTGTATATAACATCATCCCAATTGCCATAGAAAGTTAAAAAGCAATGAGTTTGTGTAAAAGTATTCATATTAAAATACATGACATTGTCCATTGTTTGTTTTAAACTACAACATGATAGCCGTGTTGTAGGAATTTATATGTAATTTTTGAGATTAATTAATCGGGGGGTTTTTACAATTAACAGCTAATAGTAGTGCAATATGCTTGAGAAATGGTAACTTACTTAAAACTATAATAATATAAAATAAATAAAAGAATGGTAGAATGAAGTTTTAATAAGAATGAGTGAAGTAAACTTACTTGAAAACAGGAATGGTGGCTGGAATGATGTATTCTATCAAACCATTATATTTAATTAAGCATATCGAGATTAAAATCCATTCGTGAATGAATTCAAATCTAAGTCACTGAGGAGACCATAACGCAATTAAACTTTACAATATTTAAAAAAAGAAAGAATAACATGGACCAGGGGAATCAAACCCAAGTCATCACTGCACGAAGACAAAGTCTTTACCACTACACTATGTTGTTTCCTCTATAATCTATCATTAATTCTAAAGATAAGATTTTAAAACATTTGTTAGTGGAAACCGTTTTGTGACAGTTATTATATCGGTAATCCATCAAAAGAAGTCACTATATATGATACCGTATATCTCTCTTGTTTTCAAATGACTTTTTTCAGTCAATACTTTTGGTTCTTTTCATACCCCTAACCTCCATTTTCTTATATGTATCACAAAAATCTCTATTCTAATGAAAATTTGTTTATTGGAATTGATAGTCTCGAAATAAAAAATAGACCACACATGTACATAGTATAGAAAATTATACGAAGTACATTTTCATATCTTACTTAGAAAAATAAGCGTAAATAATTTTTGAATTTACACCTCAAACATGTAGAGTACATTTTCAAAAATTATATGTGTTTACCTATCCAGTACGATATAAAAATATACTTTGTATAATTTCTTCTGATATTACATGACATAAATTTGTGTAACCTAAAAGAACTAACCCACTAACACATGACAAACCAACCTATTAAGACACTTAGTGTACCTATTAGCATTTACTACTTACTAATATTTTTAAAACAATAAACACAATAATAAAAACAATTTTTTTTGGAATGACAAATTCCATTAAAATAACTAGCAAGTAGCTAGAAACCGAAAAAAAGGCTTGCAACATACAATTATACCAATCTTTTCTCAATATCTTTTTTAAACGATGTACGATTTTTTATCTAAAAAAACCCAACGATTTAATATCATCCACAGTTTTGGAGAAACAAGCCGTCTTATTTGAGAAGATGACTTCATTTCTAGTCTTCCAAATGCATAAACAAGTGTTCGCGTATAAAACCTTGTTATTGTGAGCCCCCAAATTGCTAGCTACATGATATTGAAGCAATTAACGCAATGAAAAAACATACCGGTTACTCCAGCGGTGGTAAAAACAAATAATGATAAAAGTTTTTACCCAAAATATGAAAATATAGTTTTCTAAGTTTTTAGGTAAACCTCATCATATTAAGGGTGTGTTTGGGATTGCTTATTTGAGTGAAAAAGAACTTTTGATTAAAAGGACTTATAAACTTATGAAATTTTAAAAATAAGTTTTTAAAAGAATGTTTGGATTAGCTTTTGTGTTGGGGAAAACCAAAATGACCAAAATGAACACTCTTTTTTAAAAAAGGTGTAATGGGGTTTAAGGATGAGAGGGTGTAATAGGTAAATCAACCTCATTAAGTTAATAATTTAAATATTCCTAATTTTTCAAAACCTCTCTATTTTACATGCACCAAAAGTTAAAATTCATAAAACTAACACCTTATTAACTTTTAAAAAAAAAGTTTATAAATTAAAGTCGATGAAAATAAGGAATCACAAACACGCCGATTAATATCATATCTATCCATTAATCTATCTATCTATCTACAAACATTCATTCATTCATATGTGCAGTGCAACCAATGGAGCTCTGCAATTCATCTTGTTCTTCAACATCATCATTCCATTTCAAATCCTTCTTTGTCTCACCTCCAATTTCCTTAATCACTTTACCCAACTCCTTCAAACCCACCACCACCCAATTCCCATCTCTCACACTTTCTCGCTCTCACTCTACCAAAAAGTTTTCAATTTTCGCAAGGGCTTCGGCTGCACCGCCCGCTCCCGATACCCTCAAAGAACCACTGCCCGCAGACCTTGTTGTTCAAGAAACTCAGGAACCCAATTGCAGGGTGAGATCATGCCTTTGATTGAATTGAATGTCAAATTTTACATGAATTCAGTTATTGTTTCTATGAATTAGTGAATCAAGTTTGGGTTTTGTGTCTTTTCTTTATATGCATTGAAGCTGTTTGTTAAAAGTCCCCGGTGACATTTAGGGCTGTAAACCAACCGAATGAACCCTTGTTCATGTTTCTTCGTTTAGCATTAAACTTGGTCACCAACGCTAACTGAACGGAAAATCTTGTTCGTGTTCCTTATTATTAGACAAGCAAACGGAAACGAACTTCCAGCCGAAGGTTCGCTTTGTTTACCGATCTAGTGACATTATTATTAGTATTACCACTTTTTAAACAAGGTCTTAATTTATGCCATGATATGAAATTTAAGGGTATGCACGGTCGGTTTTGGGCTAAAGTAAAGACGCTAAATAATGAATTTGTGCTTTGGTTTTCTTTTAATTATTGTTTAACTGATTATTGAATAGTTGGACGAAAAATGTTTTGGCTACACCATTTATTAAACTTTTATAAGTTAGTTAACTTTCAAAAATAAATATTGTAATCGATAAATTTAATAACAGAAGTCATTTTATTTTTCTGTATGGGTTTGGTTCTTTTTTTTTGTTTTGGTTTTCATTACATGCAAAGCCTTGGTTTTTGAGAAATCATAAAACCAAATTGTCGGTTTTGTGTTGGGTTCGGTTATTTCTGTTTCATGCACACCCCTAATATATTATCTTGGTTTGGCATACTCTAGCCTGTTTAAAAAATGGGTCATATCGCGTTGACCTGCTTAATTAAACAGGGTGTTCAGGGTGACATGTTTAACACGTTTACAACTTGATCATTACCCACCAAACCGTTTGACATATTTAAATAAATGGTGAAGCTGTTCATGTTCAGCTTACACGATTTTAATTGTGTGCGGGTCAGGGTTGATGTTTTCGACACAAATAAAAATGCGGGTTGTGTTAGAAAGCACTGCAAATGAATACTTCTGGTGTTAAATAAAAGACTAGATCACTAGTTTGTATTTGAAATCTACTACATTTGACATCAAAAGTAAAAATTTAGCTGTTCATTTGGTTAGTAAACACAATTGCTTGTGTAATGGCCAACTTTTTCTGCATTTTTAACCTTTCAAGTTCACAGATTCGGGTGAATGTAGAAGTTCCACCTGTCATATGTGATGATTGTTACAAAAGGGTCATAACTGAGTTTATGAAGAAAGCAAAGGTACACTTAAAGGTCATAATCAGGTTTTCAACCAATTTTTGTCTCTATATTTATTTGCATACTTCATTTTCTTTTCTTTTTTTTGGTTATCTGTTTAGGTTCCAGGATTTCGTCCTGGAAAGAAAGTTCCAGAAAGTATTCTGATAAGTTATATTGGGAAGGAGAATGTTAGGAAGGCGGCCGTTGAAGCTATTCTAAAGAGAACTCTTCCACATGCCATGGAATCAGTATGCAGCCTTTCTTGTTTAGATTTATAAAATTATTTATTCTGAAATGAAAGCCCTGCTTGCGGTGCGCACATATGATGTATATATGTGTGAACCCTCGGGTGGGCAAAAGTGAAATTGCACTAATTTTGACGTTATTTTACTAATCTCGTGAAAATAATGTTAAAAGTGACGGACGGTTAATCAGGCATCATGTAGTGGCGTTGATAGCCGAAAGACAAGGGTACATGCACCGATCAGCCGGTGTCCCGATGATTGAGTGCTATGTGCCTTATGTCCAAGGCTTGATGCAAAACTACTATCGAGCCGGGGGTCTCACCGGAAGCAGCCTCTCTATCCTTATGGGGTAGAGGTAAGGCTGTCTACATCTTACCCTCCTCAGACCCTACTATAGCTTTGCTATTGGTGGGATATACTGAGTACGATGATGATGATGATGATGATGATGATGATGATGATGATGATGATGATGATTTATTCTGAAATGAAAAAAGTGGGTTTCAAATGTCTTTAAACCCCTTTGAAGACCACTTGCCTAGGGCTATAAACAAACCGAGCAAAGCCGAGTCAGGTTGGCTCAGGCTTGATCCGTTTACAAACCGAGCGAAGCCAGCTGAGCTCGTTGATTATAACAAGCTGAAATGTTGAGCTTGAGCTCGGGTCGTAAAAAGCTTGAGCCAAGTTGTTTATTCAGAAAAAAAGTTTAATTTTATATATTTATACATGCTGGTATATATAAAAAAATTTAACATACATATAAGGTATAATTAGTAAACTATATAATTTATATTGTTATGTATATGTATTAAACTTTGGGTTATAATTTATATATGTTAAAATTTGGGCTTTATTTTAAATGTGTCAACGTGTCAACTAAACGAGCCAATGCGCCGAGCTTACCTTGACTCGGGCTTGGCTCATTTACAAAGCGATCGGGCTCAGCTCGTATGCTAACCAATCGGCTCGCCTTGTTTACAAACGAGCCGATCTTTAGTGAGCTTTTTTTGAGCGAGTCACGAACCACGAGCTTTTTGAACCCTACATTTGTCTAGCACAAGCTGTGTTTTACCTCGTCCCATTTGTTAACAAGGTATTGGTGGGGTCCCATGAGTTTACCAGTAACAGGTTTTGATGTCTATAAACATAAAATTATCGAATGTGTACAGCATGCACACATAACATTTATGAAACTGTAAATATCTTCCACTAAATGTTTATGTGTCTATAATTTTTGTTCAAATATAATTATACCATAATTTCAAACATCTTATTTGATATTGCACAGATAGAGTCACGGGCTTTGAAGGACTCTATCCGCATTACAACCACATTTGCAGAGATGGAAAAAACATATTCTTCTTTGAACACCTTAAGGTATGTCAAAGGTCTTACATTTATAGTTAAATAAAGTATTTGTACGTTTTTTTGTTTTTCTGCATATTGATACAATTTTGTTGGTGGTAATGTGGTATGATAGGTATGATATTATCGTGGATGTGGCACCTGAAATAAAATGGGTCCCAGAAGACGGTTACAAGAATTTGAAGATTGTAGTTGAGCTTGACAGCGAAATAGAGGCAAAAATAGCTGCTGAACGTGAATTTAAACGTCGTTATAAGGCTCTAAGTATATTGAGAGTTGTCACAGATAGAGGACTACAGGTACTAATTTTTAACTAAGGGTCCTCTAATTCTTTTGAAAGTGTTCAAGATCTCATTATGAGTGATTAAAAACGATTACTATGAAAACTGAAAATGAACTGATTGAGAATCAAAGAAAACTATGCTTAAGCACTAATACATTGGCTATAATTACTAATATCCTCTCGGTAACAAACTGTTAACAAGCATACTTCATATTTGGCAAGAACAGTCCCTCATCTTTAACTATCATATTATTAGCTCCCCAAACTTTGACTGACCTATCATTTTGACTTTAGTAACAAACTATACTTTGACAATATTTGACTTTATTTCAACATAAAGGTGGCAATTTTGACCCATTTAGTTTGAATGGGTAGACTTGGATTGTTTGTATCTCTAATAGGTTTTAGCTAAGAGTGTACATGAAAACGAAAATAACCAAAATAGTCGCCAACCGAACCGAAGTAACCGAACCCAATCAAAACTAACGGTTTGGTTTAAGTTTTTTAACAACTGAATTTCCGGTTTGGTTTCGGCTTTACATGTACTGAAAACTGAAAAAAACCATAAAAACTGACTCTTGTTATTGATATTATGGATTATAATTTCTACTTCTTATAGTTAAGTATTTTATAAAAAACTAAATAATTATAGGCCCAAATGTTTAAAATCAATTGATCGTCAATCAACAAAAATATGTAGGCCAGAGTTTATTGTTTGGGTCATTTTTTTTCCGCCCATAAATTTAAAGTCCAAATCGCAAAACAAAAACTTGAATCAAACCCACCATGAAAACCGAAAACAAAAGAAACCAAAAGTGAAACCCGGTTTTCAAAAATCCAAAGAATCAAATTTTCGTATTTTGGTTCAGCTTGAGCCCAAAACTGGTCCATTTTCTTATGAAAGGGTTGTATTGGGTTGTGCTTCTATCTCTATAAGAGGGTACGGCTGAAAACAGAATTATTATTATGATTACAAAGTCTATCATTAACTCATACGACCTCCTAAGTTGTTTTATTTAAAGATTAAAATTATTATTATTATTATTATTGCTATTATTATTATGTTTTTGTAACCATAACTAACACATGAGTTATAATCCACAGATAGGTGATGTAACGGTCTTGGACATATCCGCAACAACAGTGGAACAAGAAGGATCCGAAGCAAAAGCCGTTCCAGCTGCAGAGAGTAAAGGTATACTCATCTACCATCTTAAGTCAAACTTAATTTCTTTGACTTTTTCAGTCAAACATCATTAACTTCTTTCAGTTTGCAGGTTTCCAATTTGATACAGAAGATGGAGATAAAGTCATCCCTGGTTTTCTGGACGCAATAGTTGGAATTCGAGCAGGTGAAACAAAATCTTTCCCGCTTGTTTTTCCAGATTCATGGAAACAAGAAGATCTGCGCGGCCTTCCTTGTCAGTTTACCGTAAGTTTTTGTTAATTAATAATAAGAAACATATGGGTTAGATTTTAATTATTAAAATGGTTGTGGCGTTAAAGCGGAATTTTTTTAAAGGGCAAAGCAGTAATTTCACTTTAAGGACTATATTTGAAAGCAAACTGTGTTCATAGGGACCAAATCCGTAGTTCATAAACCATAGGAACGAAATCCATAATTTGACCTAAACGACAGCCGACAGGGACCACTTGTGTAATTCACTGTAATCATTACTAGTTATTATTAGGATTTACTAGTTAATTGCCCGTGAGCCCAAGTTAGGTTTCTATTTTCTTTTCTATATCAGCTTATCACTTATCATAGCATTCATATATTATTTTCCTATTCACATTTAATAGAGAAATTTATTCTTTTTGTTTAATTTATTGTTAGGTTGAATGTAAAGAACTCTTTTATAGAGAATTACCAGAAATGAATGATGCCATTGCTGAGAAACTTCTTCCTGGATGCACCACTATTGAGCAGGTTAGACTCGACAGTCGACGCATATCTTTTTTTTTAACTAACATATGAAGTAACACCAGTTAGTGGAAATGAGATAATGTGTTGCTACATATGAACTTTAGGGACGTTCATTGTACTTAATGAAGTTAAAGAACACAATCTTTAAGTTACCAACTTACCTCATGCATTAAGGACGAAAACAGTAATTTTCTCTTTTGTATTTTGCCACATAACCTGCCAAGTTGAAATGGATCAATTTTAATCCCACTGGCTAAACAATGGGTCAATTTGGTTTGCATTTGATCTCAATGCCAAACGGGCAATTAATATATATGGTTAAAAAATGTGTTATAGGTCAATAGGTCATCCAAAGTCTATTTCTAATGCATACACGTAGGATTGTAAGCGAACCAAACGCTAAGCCAACAGTTCATGAATTGATCGGAGGAAAGTCGTTTATGTTCGTTTGTTTAATAAATGAACATGAACGAAGAACCAGCTTGTTCAATTGTGTTCGTGAACGTTTGGTAGTGTGTTCGTGAGTGTCCGTTCATGTTCTTTTGTATATGTTGTTCATGAAAGTTTATTTGTACATTTATTCATTTTATCTAAACATTATATACTTTAATTAATTTATCATCCTTAAAAATAAAATAGGAAACCATATTCTCACATTGTTTTTGCATTGTTCTCATTTCCTTTCCCATTAATAAAATTGATGAATACATCGATCTCAATCTCTAGGCTCAACCGATTTTATTTGTACTCATTTGTGTTCGTTAATCGTTCGTGAACACATTAATATCCTTAATGAATGAACACGAACATAAAGTCTCGTTTGGTAAGTGTTCGTGAACCATTCAGGACACATTATTTCCTTAACAAACGAGAATGAACAAGGCCTTGTTCATGTTCGTTCGGTTCGTTTGCAGCCCTACATACAGACAGCTAAATTGTTATTCAAATATTTGGATTAATATCGTAATAGTTTAATATTTTTTCAGGTTAAGGAGTCTTTGTTGGAGAGATGTATAGAACTGGAGCAAACCGCAAAAGATCAAGCAACAGATAACGCAATTCTCGACCAGCTTCGACAGGTGTTTAATTAATTAATTTTCTACCAAAACTAAATATAATTATTAATTTCTTCGATATTAATAAGTTATTTAAACTCTATTCCAGATGGTTCAAGTGGAAATTCCTCAAACTTTGTTTGAAGAACAAGGCAGGCAACTTTATGGAGCTAGATTACTACAAATACAGGTCCAAACTGATTTTTTTGTAATATTTATAAGTAGTTAAACGGAGTTAAAAGAATAATCTTTGACCCTGAAAAAGTCAAATGTACATGCAGTCAAACATGAAACTAAATGAAGAGCAGATAGCAACACTTTCGAGCCCTAAAGCGTAAGAGAATATTTAGAAAACCAGAGGGAGAATATTGAAAATATAATCAAGCAGAACCTTGCTGTTGGAGATATATTCAAATGTGAAAATCTTCAGGTGTGTATGTGTGTGTGTTTTCTTTCTTTCTTTTTTTTTTTCAAAAATGCGTTAAAATGAAACATATAGAAAGTTATTAAAAACTTTATTTTTTCACAGGTTTCAACCGATGAGATAGTTAAAGAGGTTGAAAGTTCTGTTGCTGAGTTCAAAAAACACAAGCAAGATTATAATGAGGAAAGCATTCAAGAGCAGGTATTTTATTTGTTGTTTATTTTTGTTTTTCTTTTCTCTGCATAAAATTTCAAATAAAATATATTATAGGTGATTAAATAACCATTTTTTAGAAATACAAAACCATCTTCATGTTTTGTATATTTTATTATGAAAAATGATTTCATTTTTCATAAATCCTAAATATATAAG
Source organism: Bidens hawaiensis (assembly GCF_021521415.1). NCBI lineage: Eukaryota > Viridiplantae > Streptophyta > Magnoliopsida > Asterales > Asteraceae > Bidens > Bidens hawaiensis. The sequence continues at coordinate 39,177 of NW_027497603.1, forward strand.
AGGAGAAGTGTTTATTCAATATATAATATGAGAAGTGTTTTCCTTTAATAATTTATAATACTTGAAAATCTAAATATACAGTTTTGTTCAGTTTTTTGTCTACATTTCGAAAACCAAGTTGGTATCCAAAATAAAAATGACATCAAATTGTAGAATCTTAATATCTACAATTCCCCCTTATTTTCTTGATCAATTTATACACCTATTTTGTTTCATCAAATGCTGTTAGGTGCAAGAGGTTTTAGAGGGAGCAAAAGTGCTTGAATGGTTGAAAGAGCAATCGGATATTAAATATGTAACCTCCGAATGACAAACATGAAGAAACATCCGCAGCCAAACACGTATTTTTGTTCCCAGTCGTTGCTTAGCTAGAAAGTCGGTAATGAACAAGAACCTTTGTAGCAGAGAAGAGAAATAATTAACTGTCGAAGATTTTTTTCGTTGTAATTTATGAATTTGTATGTTAGTACATGGTGTATTGTTATGCAATAACATGCTTTTTTGTAAAATACGCTGTAGTTTTGTATGTTATGGTTATAGAAGCTGCTAAACTTCAATTTTCTGTTTAATGTGCTATTATAAGTGTAGCATATTTAGGACATGGTATGAATCCTAGATGTGCCATTGAAGGCACTAATTTCACTTACAATGTAGTTTTAGTTTAGCAAACAACCTCAACACTAAGTTCTTGTTTGAAACCACCGCCTACTAGGAACATGACTAGTTTTCCTTAGCTACTTACTATACTCTGGTTGTCAAAATCTTGTAATGCTCTATGCATAGATAACGAGTAATGCACAAACAGTGACATAATAGTGTACGGAATCATGAATGTGTTCTCATCTGACACGTAGACCTTGATGCTTGTTCAATACGCGTCCATCTTATGTATCACAAGTAAAACAATATATACAGGCATTTATGTGACACTTATTGAGTTATTGTTCTCTACATTAACTAAAACCCTAGATTTGTTGTGTTCTTGAGTTGGAGAAATTATAAATGTTTGACGGAGAAGTTATGCTTATGCTTGTTGTTCACGATAGGTGGACTAGATTATGTGTTTATTGCTGTTGCATTCATTAAACTTCTTGATTAGTATGTTAGGAGGTTGTCAAAATCCATGAATATGTTTTTTTTTTAACTGACAATAGCTAGCTAAATCATCATTAATGTGTAATTAGTTGAATTGAGTCCATCACTATGGAATGATTTAGTATGATTACTTGAAAGTTGTCCACCTATAAGGTATTCCATAAAAATGACACAATGAAGTTGTAAATCACTTGTGGCGGGTCGATGGATGAACTCCATATGCATATCAATCCTACATGCGAAGGTGAGTAATTCAATCTATACGCGATAGGATTACGGTTATTGCTATCTCATTGTGTTAAAAGTTAATTATGATTTTAGTGCAAAGGTATTGATGAATTTGATTTGTGCGTTCACGTCATGTGAGTATTCAAAGGTAAAACTCTGTAGTAGGAAAGCTCATGTTTAAGTCTTGGATCATATTAAACAAAGGCACCTTTTGTATATGTAAACGATCATTTTCCAAACCGCATTGTGTGGATTGCAATATGTTCAGAATGTTTAGTTTATGTGTATTGACACAAAATGAAATGCTCGCTTTAATATGTGTCATAACTCATATTTGGGATTAATTAAAACCAAAGGTGGTTTAAACCCCCTTTACTGTTATGAAACATCCATGTTATGATTATCATCTATTAAATATAAATTAGCTTGTTCCTTAAGCTTTCTTCCTCTTATAAATACATATTGGTATTTCATTGTATGATACACCAATTAATAATATAAACTCTTATTCTCTCCCTAATTCTTTTTCATCTCCTTGCTAGTAGGCTTGTTTTAAAACACTAATCAATTACTTGGACTAGTGTTTATTGATATTCATGATATTGACTGTTTATTATCTCATAATATTGTTACTATATATAATGTAAACAAGACATCGAGTAATATACACCTTGATGCATCTCCATATCTCTCTAGTTTATGATATTTACACCTTTATAAAAAAAACATTTATGAATATTGATATTATTGTGTTTATTATTATGATTATCATCTACTAAATATAGATTAGCTTGTTCCTTAAGCTTTCTTCCTCTTATAAATACTTATTGGTATTTCATTGTATGATACACCAATTAATAATATAAACTCTTATTCTCTCCCTAATTCTTTCCCATCTCCTTGCTAGTAGGCTTGTTTTAAAACTCGTTATCAGCATGAATGCTTTTGGAGTTGAATATCGTAAGGTACGTTACATAAATTGATATTTGTTTTTATATCTATCTCCCAACTTGATCCATATTGTAATTCATACGATTTTGGGTCTAAAGAGATTTATATTTATGTTTTTAATATTTAATATAATGACTAACATGATTAAGCCATTTTTCTTTTCTGTTAAGTTACCATGAAAGTTGAAAAACATGATTTACAACTTAAAGGATACAAGTAGAATCATAAATCTTTTGAAAGAAAGTTTGTTAACTTATTTGGTTAAATCTTAGTTAGTTTTGCAACGAAATAGTTTTTTGATTATTTAATGTTCTTATTGCTTTTGTTTTATTTATATTTTAACATCACATTTAATTTGTTGCACTAGAATCAACATGTTTATTTATCTAATTTATTTATTGCAATATGAAAAAAAAAACGTTAAGTGTTATTATAAAGTATTAATTCAAAGAAAACAAAACCGTCATATGTCCAGATTGAGTTTTTTTTTATATAATATGTTAGTATATAAAAGTTTTAGAGAATTTTACAATTTTGCTTTGTTGTTCTAAGCTTTATAATAATTATTTATATTAACTACGTAAAAAAGAAATCTTAATTTGTATGTTTTGTTACAGTATAGTTTATCATGACGAATCTTGCAAAGCTTGAGTTTTTACCTCTTGAGATTACTGGAAAAAATTATTTGTCATGTATTGGATGCTAAAATCCATTTGGATGCTAATAATCTTGGTGATACTATTAAAGAAGGAAACAAATCAATTACCCAAGATAAGGCAAAAGCCATGATTTTCTTACGCCATCATATCCATGAGGCTTTGAAAACTAAATACCTTACTGTTAATGATCCACTTTTCCTTTGGACCAAATTGAAAGAAACGTATGACCACCAGAAAACGGTAATATTACCGAGAGCTCGTTATGAGTGGATTCACTTAAGATTGCAAGACTTTAAGTCTATAAGCGAGTATAACTCGGCAATGTTTAGAATCAAGTCACAACTGATTATGTGTGGTGAAAATATTACTGATAAGGAGATGTTGGAAAAGACATTCTCCACCTTTCATGCTTCAAATATGTTGCTACAGCAACAATATCGTGAAAGGGGTTTCACCAAGTATTCTGAGCTTATAAATTTGCTTGTGGCCGAGCAAAACAATCAACAATCCATCAAAAGTAAAGGAAAAGAAATTGAGACACATTTCACATATGATGATGGAAGTGTTGATAAACCCGATGGTCAAGAAGACCTTAATGAAGATACTCACATGGATGTTGGTGATTTTACTAATGATGCAACTAAATTGGATTATGATGATTTCCTTGCTGATCCAATTAATTTGGATTCTAGTGATATTTTGGCATATACAACCCAGTTGGATGCCCAGTTGGATGCTTGCAATTTTTTTTTGACATATGAATGATTTGATTTAAGTTATGTTACTTGTTTGATGTTTCTTTTAGACTTTATGTTTGAGATTATGTTTTTATTTTGAAGCACACTAAACATTATGTTTTGGTTTTTTTTATGCAACTTTATTTTATTTTGAAGCATATGAAGTGGCTAACTAAACTCAATATTAATGGTGAAGATATATGTTTAATAGACAGTGCAACTACACATACAATTCTCAAGAAAAGAAACTATTTTTCTAATTATTTATAAAAGAGGCAAGCGTTAGTACCATATCTGGTAGTACAAAATTAATTGAAGGTTTTGGAGAAGCTTGTATTGTGTTACCTGGTGAAACACAATTTAAATTTAACAATGCTTTATTTCCCCATTGTCTCAAAGAAATCTAATAAGCTTTAAAGATATTCGTCTAAATGGATATCATGTTGAGACAATAAGTGAGGGGCATAATGAGTACCTTCAAATCACAAGTATGAAATCGGGTAAAAAGCATGTATTAGAAAACCTACCCGCTCTTGCCTCTGGTTTGTACTGCACTAAAATTATTGCAATTGAATCTAATATGGTCATAAACAAGAAGTTTATGGATAAAGAAAACTTTATGGTTTGGCATGACCGATTAGGCCATCCCGGTTCAATAATGATGCGAAAAATTATAGAAGATTCATGTGGGCACTCTTTAAAGAACCAAAGGGTTCTTCAGACTAAAGACATTACATGTGTTGCATGCTCAAAAGGGAAGTTGATCACTCGCCTATCACCAACTAAGGTGGGGACTGAATCCCTAACTTTTTTGGAAAGAATACATGGGGATATATGTGGGCCCATACACCCTCCTAGTGAACCCTTTAGATATTTTATGGTGCTAATTGATGCATCAACTAGATGGTCACATGTGTGCTTACTATCAAGTCGTAATATGGCATTTGCACGACTACTTGCTCAGTTGATAAGGCTAAGAGCACATTTTCCAGATCACCCCATTAAGAAAATTTGATTGTATAACGCTGGTGAATTTACATCCCAATCATTTAATGATTATTGCATGTCTATTGGGATAAGTGTAGAGCATCCTGTACCTCATGTACATACACAAAATGGGCTTGCCGAATCGCTTATCAAGCGACTTCAAATGGTTGCAAGACCGATGATTATGAAATCAAAACTACCAGTTACTTCTTGGGGGCATGCGATTTTACATGCAACAACACTAATTCGCATAAGACCAACGAGTTATCATACTTCATCCCCATTAAAATTGGTTTTTGGTCAGGAACCAAATATTTCCCATATAAGGATTTTTGGTTGTGCCGCATATGTTCCAATCGCTCCACCACAACGCACAAAAATGGGACCTCAAAGGAGGCTAGTAATATATGTTGGGTATGAATAACCATCTATCATTAAGTATTTAGAGCCATCAACGGGAGATTTATTTACGGCTCGATTTGGTGATTGTCATTTTGATGAATCAACCTTCCCAACATTAGGGGGAGATGAAAAGCAGCTGGAAAACAATATAATTTGGAATGAACTATCATTATCTCATCTTGATCCTCGAACCAAAAAATGTGAAATAGAAGTTCAAAGGATAATTCACTTACAAGAATTAGCAAATCAATTACCAGACGCATTTACTGACCAGAAGAGAGTGACTAAGTCACATATACCAGCTGTTAATGCTTCAATAAAAATTGGTGTCCCTGATGGACAACCACGTATTGGTAATGAGTCTAATGCACGCCTAAAGCGTGGTAGACCAATCGGTTCTAAAGATAAAAATCCTCGAAAGAAAAAAGGAGCAAGTAATGTAGATGGTCTTGTCGAGGTAACTGGAATGCCTGAAAAGGAATCTCTTGAAGAGACACTAGACATAATGGTTCCAGAAGAACCTCAGGTACCTGAAAATGAAGATATCTCAATAAATTATATTATGTCTAGAAAGGTATGGAACCGAAATATAGTCGACGTCGATGACAATTTTTCATACAATGTAGCGCTAGAAGTAATGGAAAACAATGAGGATCAAGAACCAAAATCTGTCAATGAATGTTAAAATAGAAATGATTGGCCAAAATGGAAAGACGCAATTGAGACAGAATTAAATTCCCTTGTGAAACAAGAAGTTTTTGGACCCGTAGTCCATACACCCGAAGGTGTAAAGCCCGTTGGATATAAATGGGTCTTTATGCGAAAGCGTAATGAGAAAATGAGATTACACGATATAAGGCACGATTGGTAGCACAAGGATTTTCTCAAAGACCTGGAATTGATTATGAGGAGACATATTCTCCAGTGATGGATGCGACGACGTTTCGTTATCTTATTAGTCTGGTAATACAAGAAGGGATTGATGCGCGTCTAATGGATGTTGTGACAGCCTACCTTTATGGCTCACTTGATACTGATATTTACATGAAACTTTCGGAAGGATTCAAATTGCCAACATCATGTAAATCTAGTTCTCGAGAACATCTATCAATTAAGTTAAACAAATTTTTATATGGGCTAAAACAATCTGGACGTATGTGGTATAATCCCCTTAGTGAATATTTGTTGAAAGAAGGATATAAAAATGATTATGTATGTCCATGTATTTTTATAAAGAGGTCAGAATCTGAATATGTCATAATTGTTGTATATGTCGATGACTTGAATATAACTGGAACTCCGGGGGAGATCCAAAAGGCGATTGAATACTTGAAACAAGAATTTGAAATGAAAGATCTTGTAAAGACAAAGTTTTGTCTTGGGTTACAAATTGAACATCTTAAAGATGGAATCCTTGTGCATCAAGAAAATTACTTAAAAGATTTTATATGGAGAAATCGCATCCATTAAGTACTCCGATGGTTGTAAGGGCACTGGATGTTGAGAAAGACCCATTCCGACCTCCGGGAGATGGAGAAGAAATTCTTGGTCCAGGAGTACCATATATAAGTGCAATTGGTGCACTAATGTTTCTTGCTAGCCATACACGACCGGATATATCGTTTTCTTTAAACTTATTGGCAAGATATAGTTCATGCCTGACAAGGAGACATTGGAATGGGGTCAAACAAATATTTCGATATCTCCAAGGTACAAAAGATATGGGTTTGTATTTCACTAACCAATCGAAAACAAGTTTGGTTGGTTTTGCAGATGTAGATTATTTTTCTGATCCTCATACATGTCGATCTCAAGCTGGATATTTGTTCACATATGGAGGTACTGCAATTTCATGGTGTTCAGTAAAGCAAACAATCACAGCTACTTCATCTAATCATGCAGAAATAATAGCAATCTATGAAGCTAGTCGAGAATGTTTTTGGTTAAGGAAGGTAATACAATATATTCGTGGATCTTGTGGTATTTCATCCGAAGACGAGGGGCCAACTGTTTTACATGAAGATAACGCATCATGCATTGCTCAACTTAAGGAGGGCTATATTAAAGGTGACAAAACTAAGCATATTTCTCCAAAGTTCTTTTTCACACATGATTTGCAAAAGAGTGGAGATGTTATCGTCCAACAAGTTCGTTCCAGCGAAAATTGAAATGATTTGTTTACCAAATCACTCCCGACCTCAACATTTAAGAAATTGGTTCATGGGATCGGGATGCGTCGACTCAAGGAGCTTAACTGATTCTCATAAGGGGGAGAAAATACGCGTTGCACTCTTTTTCCCTTAGCTAAGGTTTTGTCCCACAGGGTTTTCCTGGCAAGGTTTTTAATGAGGCAACATAAAGCGTATGAAGATGATAATCAATGGGGAGTATTATGAATATAGATATTATTGTGTTTATTATTATGATTATCATCTACTAAATCTAGATTAGCTTGTTCCTTAAGCTTTCTTCCTCTTATAAATACCTATTGGTATTTCATTGTATGATACACCAATTAATAATATAAACTCTTATTCTCTCTCTAATTCTTTCTCATCTCCTTGCTAGTAGGCTTGTTTTAAAACACTAATCAATTACTTGGACTAGTGTTTATTGATATTCATGATATTGACTGTTTATTATCTCATAATATTGTTACTATATATAATGTAAACAAGACATTGAGTAATATACACCTTGATGCATCTCCATATCTCTCTAGTTTATGATATTTACAGCTTTATAAAAAAAAACATTTTTTCGCTTCGTAACTCGAATATATACGGGCTAAATTTTGGGGGTTACATGTAACTTTTTTTAGTTACACAATGGGGGTCACAACCATTGAGAAGGTCGATGGGTTTCTAATTTTATAATTGTACTAGGTTATTGTCCCATGGGCGTCACGGGTAGAAATATAGAAATCGTCTAATAAACACATTTAATTTCAAACGACAATATCTCCCGTCCTCAAAAGTAAGTTAATAGAACTTGTCTAAATTCGAAGGATAGACAAAGTCTATTAAATCAGATATTGGATATAATGAATTGTTAATTAGAAGATCATCGGAATTTGTACATTCATCTGTCGTCATTTGAACCCCCCCCCCAAACATTCCCTTCACCTATATCCAATAGTCAATTAGCAAATTATTTTATCTCTTCAACATGTAAGGATTGACATCTAACTGTGAGCCTCTTGTTTTTTTTATAGTTTATAAGGTTTATACTTTAATTTGTAGCATTTCGGCTTTCGCTGTTGATAAATATAAAAAGGAACAAATTGGTTTTTTGATAGCTAATAACTAAACAGTTACAAATACCAATTGGCTTATATAACTTATTTAGCGATTCATAGAGCCATAAATTGTATACACTCTAATATTGACTTGAACTTGTTGTGACTTGAACTCAAGATGTTAATAACCCATATAAGCTCAAACACGCTCTAAATCATGACACGAACCTGCACAATTTGACATGCCTAACTACATATCCATATGGCTGCTAATAACAGTCCGGATGTGGCAACCATTCGATATAGTGACGTATTTTATTTTCCATTAGTAAGATACTAATACTGTATTCATTTTTTAGTACATATAAAAGATGAATAAAATAATTTTTAGTGGTTCTTAAATATTTAGTAGTTTTCATTGAGCCCAACAGTATGTATAAATCTTAAAATATTGGTTTTATTTATTAATCAATATTAATAATCTTTATATTCATGAAGACAAGTATCTAAAACATATGATATATTGATAACAAAAAATCAAATTGCACAATGATCTTGACTGGAAAGTAGTTTAATATATTAGAGAAACAGAACTTTCTCTTTTATAGTACTCTTTAGAAATGAGTTTAATAGACTTTACCTAAATCTTGTTCATATACAACCAATCTATTTATTTTCCTCCCGAAAAGTCATGCACTTGGCCATTAACATCTTCTCCATCTTATTTTTGTTAAATGAAATCAACCACAACAGTATTATCTTAGGAGGATTTACTAACTATTATAATGTAAAAAAGGTTTCAAATTTAATAATGAAAATATTAAATTGTATAGTAAGGGTAAGGTAAATAAGATATTTGGCCCCCAGTATAAATATATATGCAATTTGTAAGCACCTTAATGTTGTTTTGGAATTCCAAAAAATGGGCAGTGTTGTATCTAAACCATCATGGAAGAAATATTAAATAACTAATTAGTAATTAATCAATTTAAGGTCAAAATTAAATTAACTACGTAATTGATGAATATAAAGTAAGAAATTACCTTGTATTCAAATTCCACTATCAAGCTCCTAATATGTAATTATAATAAAAAAATAGTTTATAAAGCTTTCAATAAATAGAGTTAAAAACCTTATTCAATAAATAGAGTTAAAAACCTTATACAACAAACACCAAATAAATTGAGGTTTTTACCTAACACCCGATTAGAGATTGAGCATGAGATGATAGTTTATATAGCCTTTTGATATCTTATTTTCCATTAGTAAGATACTAATAATGTGTTCATTTTTTAATACATACAAAAGGTGAATAAAATAATTTTTGGTGGTTCTTAAATATTTAGTAGTAATTGAAGCTTACTATTGTATAATAGTATTATTCCTCCTAATCATTATACCTCCACATGGGACGTTATCACCATAAAACTAACTCAAAAAAGCTTTCAATAATTCCTACAAAAGTCAATGATATAAATTTAAGTAAACATAATAAATAAATTAAATATGAAAAAATGTTATTAAGCTTGGTACCAAATGTTGTGAATCTGAATCTCTTAATTTCTTAAAAATAAAAAAAGTCAACACATTTTCCCATTTATATAGAGAATAATTAAATATTTTAATTACAATTAATTCATAAACTGATGATTTTGCATAATTATGGTAAATTGAATGATATGTGGTTTTGGTAATTGAATGTGATTTTAATCCGGTTATTCAAATGATTTTGAATTTTTGGATATTTAATGATATTAGAAAAGTTAGTCTCACCATTTTTATTATAGAAAGTAATTATTTTTGATAAATGACTATCATAAAGTAAATTAAGAAAACTATTAAATGATTTATCATAAAGTAAATTATCTCTTTTTTAGTAAACATCATTTTAATAAAGAAATATAGTATATATATAGGCTTAATTAATTGTATCATATCCCGTATAAACATCCTTTGAAGTTAGTTTATACATTTATTTTTAATTAGTTGACTCAATTAAAATTTTCAATTTCATATCCTGTCTCTAGTAAAAATTATTTTAATATATAGGCTTAATTAGTATACATTATTTTTTTATAAAGCTAAACAAAGTTATATTCTAGGCTTAATTATTTATGTTATTGTTAACTGGGTCTAATTTTAGATGTTTGGGAATTGACAATTTATACCAGTTACCAAAATTCGTTTAATTGATATGATTAATTATATTAATGGTAATAAATATCAATTACTAACTTATTCTTGTACACTACTAATTTTATGCTCTAGCTTGAAATATGGTGTAGATTTAAAAATATCAATTTTAATTATATTGTATTTAATCGTGTTTAAAACATTATATCACCTGACCTAACTAAAACACGTATTATTAGAATCTTTATAAAAACATAAATACATTAATTAATTAACAATAATAATTTATTGGTTACCTTAATTAAAACACGATAATTAAAAAATTATAATAAAGACATATTAAATTGGTCAAATGTATTAAAGATTCTATACTGTACGTGAGCACCGGATTATTAAAAATATAACATATTTTTGTAAGTGGTCAAGAATTCAAATTTCAAAATGGTTCAAATAATTTTTATTATTCACTTAAGGAATTTAGTTGAAATTGACATTAAATTCACAATAACTTGAAATATTTAGCAGAAACTAATATTTTTTTTATTTAATGCATGCATATTGAATAATTACGAAATGAGTTTATATTTACGGATCGATGGTATTCAAAAAAATAAAAAGGGTTGAAAAAAATTAGTCAAATTAGGAATGAGAATTATGTTTAAATATGTAAATTTTATTTAAACCTATTCAATATAAATGGTCAAATTAAGTCAAATAGTTAATTTATTTAAATTGTTGTTATTTAAACATATTCAATATAATCAAATATGTAAATGTTATTTAAACCTATTCAATATAATTGGACTTAGACCAACAACAATATAAGATTGATTATCTTACTATAGATAATTTAATGTATTATAGAATATCAACTAAATTTCATTTCGTGATTATATAATAATCAATTAACTTACATAAATTGTGAAAAATAAATAAATACATGAATACTAACATAAATATAAATCAATATTAAACAAAAATAAAAGACATCTTATGAAACAATTCTCAATCCATGAAATTAGCTATACCAAGTTGGGGATAATAACCTGAAATGATAAAATTAAATATTAATATTAATCACATGATAAATATATTACAAATTATGGAAGATTTGAATCATGTGAAAAACGTAAAATTGATGTTATAACTTACAACCGGAAATTTTGAATCGAGTTACCGGAAAAACGAAATAGTGAAGATCTCAATTGAATCTTCGATTTTGATATATAATCTAAAAAGATTATAAGAAAAAATCATATAAATATTAATATAAATACAAACAAAAATGAAAAGTTATCAGTTTAATATTGAATTTTGATATAGAATCTAAAGATATTATAACAAAGTAATATAAAAATTAAAATAAATATAAAACCTTACCGGAAAACCGTAATAACTTCAACATATTAATTCAATCTTGGATTTTGATTTACAACCTAAAGAGATTATAAAAAAATTAAATCTATACTATATTTAAATCTAGACTATATTTAAATACGGAATTAAACTTATTAATGTAGAAATATAAATTACTAATTCAAAAAAAAACAAAAAATTCATTTAGGAACAATAACACTTTTAAACAAAAAAAAAGAATTCAAAAATAGACGATATAAAAACAACACAAAATAAAAACCTTAGACACAAAGCTAATGGTATTTGCTAAAGAGAGTTCGAAGGTGTAAGAATTACCGTATAAAACCTAACTATTTATATGGATTGAATTATGGTTGACTAAATTATAGAAGGAAGGTATACAAGGAATTGATTAGAAACAAATAGTTAGGGAATTTCAAAAAATTTAAAAAACTAAAAGTAAGAACGATAAGTAAGGAATTAGGATTATGGATTTTCAAATTTTGAATTTACTAAAATGTAATGTTCTAAATTTAGATTATTATAAATATAATATTATTTAATTAAAATTTAAATGTTGACTATAGTTAAACAAACGGAAATAAACTTATTAATGTAAATATATAAATTAGTAACTTATTTATTTACAAAAATATAATTAATCATCAATTATAACACCGTATATGTAATTTATAAAATAACAATGTCTATAATATATAAAATTACAATAAATTTTTATATAATGAAGTACTGAATCATATGATTGAAAGTTATAAAAATAATCAACATAATATAATTAATCAACATTTATATGATTGAAAGTTATAAAAATAATCAACATAATATAATTAATCAACATTTAATTATATATGTAATTCATATAAGATGTGAAAAAAGAAATTACTAAAAAAGATTCAAATAAGGTGTGAAAAAAGAAATTATTAATTATAATTATTAAGTAGAAACATAATTAAAAAAGATTCAAAAATCTAATTCAAAATTAAACATTAAATGAAAGATGAAAGGGAATACTTTAAGAGAATTGATTAATCTTTTTTTAATTTATTATTGATTTATTTAATTAAGATGAAAAATGGAGAAGCTATTGATATACATGGAAACTCTAGTGAACAACCAATAGGAAGGGGGGATTTTGACATAAAACCTATTGCTTTAATAGTATAGTTAGATAACTTTGTTAGACAATATAAAAGAACTAGCTTTTGAGTCTGTTTCACACATGAGATGATCCAAATTATAAAATTACAAGTAAAACAAATAATTACATAACGTATATGAAAAAAATGTATTACATTTATGCTTATATCTATACTATGTGTACGTAAATTGATTTTATTTATATCACAAAATGATTTTTTTCTAAATTAACTTAATAAAAAATACACATGCAAAAGCGTACCCGAGAACGCTATTTCTATCGAAAATTTCATTCTTAGTGTCATATATGTATAACTGAAAGAATGTTGGTTATGAACCAATTTCGGAAATAAGACATCTCATACGATAGTAGTTCTAACCACTCAGCCTAAATACAGAAGGAGTGTTATCTTTATTGATATATTTATCAATTTACCACCCATCAAAGAAAATGAGAACATTAAATTGTAATAACGGATGTTTTTTAATTTTTCAAGAACTATGTTTTATAATTTAAACCATGAAAAAGTTTTTGATAAGTTTTAGAGGGCTTCTCCACTTTGTCATAATGACAACATAAAAATAGCATGTAAACCCATTCATTCTTGTGAATATTTTGCTTCATTTGAGTATAGTTTTGCATGACATGCTTCAAATATAACGTTCTGATCACAATTAAATGAAAAGTTAATGCTGACACAAATATTTCAAATTTGATAAAAGTTAGAAGCATTGATAGGCTTGGGGTGACATTTCGAAAGTGCTCACAATCTTTTCTTAAATTTTAATATTCAAAGGAAAAATAGTCAATTTGCCAAATCCTGAACCTTTTGAAACCCGAATCATGTTTAAAATTTTAACTTTCACCCGCTTGACATTTTCTGTGACATTCGTCAATTTCGGGTTCTATTTGTATTCGTTTATCACGTAAACTGACCCGTTTTGTAAACCGAAACTCATGATATATAAAATATTGGATTTTATGTTACAATATTGTTTTACACTTGTTGGGTCTTGAAAACATTCATTTCGGTCTTTAAAACGCGTAAAAATCACTTAAAACGAACTTCGTTCTGCCAATTTTAAAAAATTAAAAAAAATCTGTCAGCACCCTGTCGCGCTGCGCGACGGGGGAGGGAGTTTATGGTCACGCGGCGCGAGCTGTGTCAGATCAGCAAACTCGTTTTTGTTGTTTTGTGCTTGTTTTGACCCCTTTTTGCATGAAACTTCTTGTGTTTAACACCCATATACCACCAACATTACCCTATATATACACACCCTTTTCCCTTCATTATTCCTTGCTATATCTCCAAAAAATCTCTCAATTCTCCATAGATCCAAGGTTGTTTTATTTATGTGCTCTTGAAAGTTTGACTTCCAAATGTCAAACCAAGTTTAATCTTTCATTCTATTTAGCTTATGTATTCTTATTAATACTTGTTTATGGTGGCACAACATATATATAATACACACCCCTTGTTACCTTTGGTAGTTAATTCTTCGACTCCGGTTGGTTAAGATTCGGACCTCGTAAGGCAAGGCATCATGGAGGACTTCGTGTTCTTGATATATATATACACACACATAACTTGTTTGCACATATTAATCTTGTTTAACTTATGCTCTTTTAGTTTGTTGGTCATAATTATGAAGTTCCATGGTTGGGGTTTGTAGAGACTAACCTCGGTTTAACCGTAAATCGTCCAAACCATGAACCGGACTTTTGCTTACTAGCTTTGTTATATAATTGTTTTAAACATGCTTTATGTTAGATTTAGGTTTTTAAAATTCATTTATACAAGTTCTTGGTTATTTGGGCATGTGGAGACCATCAAGGAAAGTATTGTGAGATGGAAACCGAACCGATCCGATTTATAAACGAAATGAAAATAACCCGAACGTCGAACCTAGAGTATGTAGTAATTTGATACGGTATATTGTAGGTGCTTGTTCATTGCATGTCCTTCGCCCGTTGACTCCCTAGCTCCTTGTTAATTCGCGCGATACGTTAATTAAGGTGAGTTCTAGATGCCCTTTCTTTTAACTGTTTTAATGTTTTTAGGGCTGGTATATATATATTTAATTGTTTTTATATGTGAACTTAAAATGGTACACGAGCATGAAAATAGTTTACATACATATGTACATTTTTTTTAAGTTTTATGATCTTTACACATGAACATTATGTTTAATAAACATGAATTTAAGATGATGAATATGTACGATGATTGTTTATAAACGACTATATGTTTTAAGAATTTATATATATTATTTGTATGCTTGATGTTATGTTTGATGTCTATGAGCTTAACGGTCGTGCATGGGTTGGGTCAACTAGAAGAAGTCCCTTCACAGGGCAAACAGAAGAAGTCTTCTAACGGGGCAACTTGAAGAAGTCCCTTCACAGGTCAACAAGAAGTCGTCCTCTGACAGTGCTATGACTTTGTGTTTGGCCTGTTTGGGGCAATTATGGACCCTTTATGACCTGGTGCACCGACTATTTATATGTTATGTTGGGTACATTTAATCATACCATGATGTTTAATGTTAAGCCTTTTTATGACTTTAAAAACTAGAACTCACTCAGCAACGCTGACGTTTTCAATATATATATATATATATGGGGTGGGACCTAGAGAGAACTCTTTTTAAAGAGAGAACTAGAGAACTAGTAAATAATTATTTTTAACTATTTAAAAAAAAATTATTTTGTGATTTTTTTTCTTTCCTGCTTCTAATAAGATGATATTCTTCGTAAAAAAAACAAAAACAAAAAAAAAAAAAAAACAAAACCGTCGATGTAATGCGTATGTGCATTAATGTGTATTGTACATATAAAATAGTATTTTATTGCATATAATTGAACACAAATAAATTATCTAATACACATTATTGAATATATGCAAATAGACACTAATAATTGTATGCAAAACATATTATTGAATATATGTAATACAACACTAATGCACATATGCACTATATCGATTTTTTTGAATTTTTGTATATAATATAACACTATTGCAAATATACAATATAAATAACTATATATATGCTATTCAACACTATTTCAAATATCAAAATACACACTATTGCACATATGCATTATAAAAAAAGTCAATGTATTGCATATATGCATTACAACGTTAATTTTTTTTGTGGTGAAGAATAACAACATATAAGAAGGATGAAAGAAAAAAAATTTTAAAAATATTTATTTTAATTAAATTAAAAATACTTCATTATTAGTTATCTACTTCTCTCTCTATAAAATGGAGTTCTCTCATGATCCTCTCCCATATATATATATATATATATATATATATATATATATATATATATATATATATCAGATGGTTTTCCAGGCTAGGTGTTGGATCGAGGATCTCTTGGTTGCTTAAGGAGTTACCCGTATCAAGAATGGCATCTCGTTTTAAGTCGTTTATTTGGACTCAGGCCGTGTTTGTCTATATTTCTTTGTTAAAGTTGAATAGTTTGATTGTTTCCGCTGCATTGGTTTATTTTAAACTCCACCGTTGAACTATATTTCTTAAGAATGACCAACTGTAGGACCTCCCGGGTTTGGGGTCTTACAAGTTGGTATCAAAGCCATAGTTTGAGAGATTTGGGCATCCCTTAATGCCTAGACTCAGACTGTGAATGGGACCAAATTAAGGAACGCCAATACGGGTAACTGCAAGCCAAGAGGTAAAATTCTAAGTGCTCATTCTTTATATTAAGTTGCACATCAATATGCCTTGATAGGAAATGTTTAGAACATGTATAGTAAGTAAACAATTGATTACACCTGGCCACTGTAATTAGCGGTTTGCATTACTTGCTACGTTCTAAATGATGACCTAAAGTGATATTGTTAGTGTTCTGTCTATTGCTAATCAAAACTATGAAACTGGTTGATTATGCTTTTGAGGTAGATTTTAGCTACTAATAAATGTATCAGTATAACCAAATCGTTAGTGATTGCTTCATTGGAACTCTCAGGTAATTGTTTTCTAATTGTACTATTCCATTTGACCATTGGTGGTCTTGACTTTGTTCTCGTTATGGACTAGCTATCCACATATAACGCCAATATCATATGTGGAGAAAAATTGATTCATCTAAGAGCTCTCAACTGCAGCTTGCTTAAGATTTTATGGTGACCAAACCTGCGTGACGCCAAGGGTTATTTCTATGATAAAGTGAGAAAACCTATTGTCACACCCTCAAAATCCACTAACGGAGTTTTACCGTCAGAGGGTGTGAACTAACAGGATCGGATTCATTAGTTATAATCAAACCATAAAACAAAGTTTTCAAACCACGAAAACGTTTACGAGTAATTAAATGCGGAAGCGTAAAAACCATGAAATAAATGTTGCGTCACGTAGGACGACTTAAACCAAATGATAATAGTTTTAAAAATAGTTTGCATAACAAAAGCGTTTCAAGCAATGCATGATCCTATACCGCGCGCCCGCTTCGGCTACCTGAGAATAACATACTAAAAGTGTCAACACGAGGTTGGTGAGTTCACAAGTTTATATAAAATAAAGCGTTTAGCGTTTTGTGTTCAGCGTTTTGCGTTCAGCGTTTTGCGTTACCAGATAGTGTTAAATCAATTATATATCGATAGGTAGCTAGCCTATACAACAAGTATTACTAAGTGTTCGACACCGAAGCTGACTGTTTATCAAGTGCCTTGCCACCAGGTCATCCAGACCATGGTAATGTGTTAGCCAAAATTACACCCACTCGACCTCCAGTCGAGCTTAGCGTTGGGTGGGGTTTGTCAAACCCAGTAGTACTACTCAACAGTGACTCGCTATTATCCAAATATTAACCGGTTCGATGTGTAGGACTTCAATTGTTTCGTTTGCCACTTAGCCTTTACAAGTGATATATAATTTACTAACAAAATCTTAAATGCGTTTTTCGGAGTATGTTATCTCCCCCAAGTGAAAAGCGTTTAAAACAGTTTAAAGGGGTAAGTGAAACTCACTGTTTGCGAAGAATTCCCAAAAATAAATCACCAAGTGATGCGCGTCACAGAAAACTCTCTCTAGCGTTCTAAAACAACAAAGAGATTTTCTAAGTGTCGGAACTATTATCGAGTCTCTAGACTCGGCACATAACACCTATGCACAAATTACGTTTCGTGTTTCGTTTGTGAATCGTGTGTGACTTAACAAGTACATTTGTGATACGATACATGTGTGAACAATTATTTACGTGTCATGTATTAATAATGTACATCACTAGCAACTATTCCACGCAGGGGAAATTTGGTCAAAATACCACACTGATTTAGCAAGTATTCCCCGCAGGGGCAATTTGGCCAAAACATATTAATTAACTACCAACTAGCACTTTTCATGCATTTTCACAAAGTTCGGCAGTTAACTTTACCGAGACAGAATTCTACTTGAAAGATTATACTATTCCACCGATCATAGCATCTCAATTAATTCATCAAAAATCATCACAAAAGCATACATGTATTAGGTTTCCATAACATATTTTATTTTATTTTTATTCCACATAGGTTTCTCACAATGATCAAAACATTACAGCAAACTCACAACAGTCAAATTCATGCGCAACAGAATGTTATTTGAAATTCCCGTTAAATGAAAAATCCAACAAATGCAAGACCAATTGGGTTAGGTTCTTAACTCAACAAGTTAACTTACAGAAGTGGAACCAACCCATTTGGTCTTGTAGTTCATGAGATATAATATTTACAAAACAACCTAACAGCAGGTCTCACAACTCAGCTTTGCACAACGTTTTTGTAAAATCATAAAAGTTAAATTTTACATGTTCAAAAATTACAAATTTATATTATTTAGAAACTAGACTCAACCTAGTTTACAGTAGTATCAATTATCTCGACCAATTTTCAAATTCACACCCCGTTACAGTCAATTGAACATCAATAACACAATCTGTCCAGAAACTGTTTGCATCCAAACTCAACATATTAACTATCTATGGACCATAATCCGTTCATATGACCTTATAGACACCATAATTATTATCCATGCACATCAAATACACATTACATCCATGATTAGGGTTTTACCTGAACTCAAAATCAAGAAACAAACAATTAACATGCAACAACACCAATACTAGTTATCAATTCAACAATCAATACATCTTTCAATCAAACAAGACACATGAACACAATCACATATAAAAATCGGACCTAGGGTTTATAATTAACCCATTAAAAATCGAAATTAAGCATAGAGGATGCATAGGATAGTTGTTTATACCTTCCTAGCACCTTAATCTTCAATTGAAAAGCTTGAAAATTGATTGTATGTGTGTGTGTGAGTGGCGGCAGCCGATAGCAAGGGGGAGGGGGGTCCGATCGGGGTAGAGGGAGAGGAGAGAAAGAGAGGCTAGGGTTTGGTTAATATTAATAATAATAATCATGTTACATCTAGGTCCCTCCACTTTCAAATGTTACTTTTCTAGCTTAATTAACTAGTTCTAGCATCACATATAATATAATCAAGTATCACATATGTCTAACACATAATCATCACATAATTATTGTTTTGACGTTTTTCATTTATTCACCAATGGTTTGCGTCAACTCGTTTGCGTTTCGGTGCAATTCCCGAAAGACTACACATGTAGTAAGTGTCAAGCGTCATTTAAACCCTAGTTTAAATGTAATGAGGTGTGCGTTATAGATTCAATGATCTTTAAGTTTGAATTGACGGAGTTGAGTTAACGGAGTTAACCTGAAATTGACGGATGTCACATCATTCCCATGTTAAAGAATTTTCGTCCCGAAAATTTGATTCAAGTCGTGATGAGTGTCTGAAAAAGTAAGAAAAATTTTCAGTTTGTCATATCATCCCCTAGTAGAAAAAAAATTTCGTCCCGAAATTTAATTCATACCTCTGGTGATTTCTGACGGTTTGTCGGGTTTCGCGGTTTTCTGTGTTTGGTCAGTCCTTCAAAAAGGTGAGGATACTTTTTCATCATTTGATCCTCGCGTTCCCATGTGAACTCCGGTCCACGTCTCGAGTTCCAACGAACCTTAACGATTGGAATTTTGTTGTGCTTGAGCGTTTTGGTTTCCCAATCCAACACCTCGACTGGTTCTTCAATGAAACGTAACTGTTCATCAACTTGCAATTCGTCCAAAGGAACTGCTTGGGTTTCATCGGAAAGGCATTTCTTCAGATTGGATACGTGGAATACATTGTGTACGCCACTGAGTTCCGTTGGTAGGTCCAGTCGGTACGCCACCGGACCAATGCGTTCAGTTATCCGGTAAGGACCAATGTATCGTGGGTTGAGTTTGTTTCGCTTCCCAAAGCGAACCACACCTTTCCAAGGTGAGACTTTGAGTAATACTTGGTCGTTCACTTGAAATTCGAGAGGCTTTCGGCGCTTGTCGGCGTAACTCTTTTGACGATCTCGTGCTGCTGCCATGCGGTTTCGGATTTGAACAATCTTTTCAGAGGTTTCGAGTACCAATTCTGGACCAGTGATTTGGCTGTCACCCACCTCTGCCCAGCAGAGAGGTGATCGACACTTCCGTCCGTACAGTGCTTCAAACGGCGCTGCTTTAATACTTGCGTGGTAGTTGTTATTATACGAAAACTCTACCAAAGGTAAGTGAGGTTCCCAACTTTTTCTGAAATTCAACACACATGCACGCAACATGTCCTCTAAGGTCTGAATAGTTCGTTCACATTGCCCATCCTTCTAAGGATGGTATGCTGTGCTCATATCAAGACGGGTGCCTAGTGCGCTCTGTAGCGACTTCCAAAAGTGCGAAGTGAAACGAGAATCTCGATCGGAAATGATTGAGACAGGCACTCCGTGTCTAGACACTACTTCCTTCATGTAGACGCGAGTCAGTCTTTCCATTTTGTCCGATTCCTTAATCGCTAAGAAGTGTGCAGACTTAGTCAATCGGTCAACGATCACCCAAATGGTATCGTATCCCGTCGGTGTTTTGGGTAATCCCGTGATAAAATCCATTGAAATGTGTTCCCATTTCCACATTGGAAGTTCCGGTTGTTGTAGTAGGCCAGATGGTTTCTGGTATTCTATTTTGACTCTGGCACAAGTCAAGCATTTGCTCACGTAGGTGGCAATGTCGGCTTTCATGTTCGGCCACCAGTAAAGTGCCTTTAAGTCATGGTACATTTTATCTGAGCCAGGGTGGATAGAATATCGGGACTTGTGTGCTTCGTCCATCACTAGAGTTCTCAACTCTCCGTATCGTGGAACCCAAATCCGGTTCTCAAAATATCGGACCCCATCCGATTTGGTTTCAAGTTGTTTGTTCATGCCCCGCATGAGTTCTGATGGAAGATTATCATCCTTCAAAGCTTCGAGTTGCGCATCGCGAATCTGACCGGGTAAGCTGGTATGAATCGTGAGTTGCAGTGCTCGCACTCGCCTGGGTTTATCGGTTTCTTTTCTGCTGAGAGCGTCGGCCACTACATTGGCCTTGCCAGGGTGGTACTTGATGGCACAATCATAATCCTTAAGCAGCTCGACCCAATGGCGCTGTCGCATGTTCATCTCCTTCTGATCGTAGATATGTTGGAGACTCTTGTGGTCGGTGTAAATGGTAAACTTGGTACCGTACAAGTAATGCCTCCATATCTTAAGGGCAAACACCACAGCTCCAAGTTCCAAGTCATGGGTCGTGTAGTTCTTCTCGTGAATCCATAGTTGTCGAGAGGCATAGGCTATAACCTTCTCGAGTTGCATCAGCACACAACCGAGACCTTGTATCGATGCGTCACAATGTACCTCGAAATTCTCTGTTCCCTCGGGAAGGGCTAGAATAGGGGCGCTACAGAGTTTGGTTTTCAACAGTTGAAAAGAGGATTCTTGTGCGTCACCCCAATTGTACTTAATACCCTTGTGAGTTAAAGCGGTGAGGGGTTAAGCAATCTTTGAAAATCCCTCGATAAAACGCCGGTAGTAGCCAGCCAGTCCTAGGAATTGCCGCACCTCAGTCGGGGTCTTAGGTGCTTCCCAGTTTTTGATGGCCTCTACCTTACCGGGATCGACATGGATACCATTCTCGTTAATCACATGTCCTAAAAAGTGAACCTCGCGAAGCCAAAATTCGCATTTCGAGAGTTTAGCGTATAGTTGTTCCTTCTTCAGCAATTCCAGAATTAACCTCAAGTGCTCTTCGTGGTCAGCCTCGTCCTTGGAGTAGACGAGAATATCATCAATAAAAACAATCACAAACTTGTCGAGGTACGCCTTGCATACTCGATTCATGAGATCCATAAATACGGCTGGTGCATTGGTTAGTCCAAAAGGCATAACCGAAAACTCGTAATGACCATACCGTGTTCTGAATGCCGTCTTTGAGATATCTTCTTCGCGCACTCTTAGTTGATAGTAACCAGATCGCAGATCGATCTTCGAATAGTAACTCGATCCTTGAAGCTGGTCAAACAGATCATCAATTCGGGGTAAAGGATAACGGTTCTTGACCGTCACCTTGTTCAACTCCCGGTAGTCGATACACATTCGGAAAGTCCCGTCCTTCTTTCGGAAAAATAAGACAGGGGCTCCCCATGGCGATGAGCTAGGTCGGATAAAACCCTTATCCAACAAATCTTGCAACTGAGTGGACAGTTCTTGAAGCTCCGCCGGTGCGAGCCGATACGGGGCTCGGGCTATGGGCGCTGCACCGGGGGTCAACTCGATTTGAAACTCGACTTGTCGAATAGGAGGGAGTCCAGGCAAATCCTCCGGGAAAACTTCCGAGAAATCTCGCACAATCGGTATATCATCAATTCGCTTCTCCTCCGCGGGTTTCTCAACAATATGCGCCAAAATTGCCGGATGACCCTTTCGTAGATACTTCTGCGCCTTCATGAGGGTAATAACGCTGGTGGTCATGCCGCTTCTCTCACCCCGGATCGAAATGATCTCGCCGGAAGGGGTAGTAATGTGGACTATCTTGTCATGACATATAATCTCAACTCGGTTCTCGGATAACCAGTCCATGCCGACAACGACATCGAAACTACCAAGCGTAAAAGGTATGAGGTCGATATCAAAAATATGACCTGACAGTTTTAACTTACATCCCGCAAGTACATGAGTCGTTACTATAGTCTTACCGTCAGCTAATTCAACAGGAAACTTAGCATCTAACGGGGTTCGAGTTAGGTCTAAGAGTTGACTAAAGGCTTTTGATACAAAACTCCTATCAGCTCCAGTGTCAAACAATACAGAAGCAAAACAGTCGTTTACAGGAAACTTACCAGTCACCACATACGGATCATTGCGGGCTTGGCCCGACCCAATGACAAAAGCTCTTCCTTTACCATTGCTTCCACCACCACTGCCACTTCCATTACTTCCATTGTTCTCGTTCTGTTTCAGTTTGGGGCAATCTTTCCTGAAATGACCCTCTTGACCACATTCGAAACATCCCTTAGTCGTCGTAGGTAGTTTAGGAGCACCCTTTGCCGCCAGGTTTCCTCTACATTCCTTTGCCTGGTGACCCATCTTTCCGCATCTCAGGCACTTGACACGGTCACACGGCCCTGCATGATGATAGTTGCACCGGTTACATTTCGGGTGTTTCCCAGCATAGCCGCTCGAACCCTGCCCGCTACCGTTGTTGCTATTGTTGGGACCCTGATGGTTGAAGCCCCGAGTGAATTCGGGCTTACGGTAGTGTTGTTGCTGTGGGGGGTTCGAGGATGAGGATCTGGTATTGTCAAACTTTCTCTTTCCATTGCTCGGGTTATTGTTGCTGTTGTTGTCAGCACTCGGGTTGTCACGGGCTTTAGTGGTTGAACCCCTAGGTGGTAGCGCACCTTGGGTTACTGCTTGATCCGTCAGTTTGTGAGCTAACCGGATCGCTTGTTGAATCGTGGCTGGTTTGGAAGACGTCACCATGCCCTGAATTTGCGGTGCTAACCCATCAATATACATTTCAATCCTCTTACTCGGCGGGTCTACCATCCGTGGACACATCACAGCTAACTCGTGAGAACGGGTGGTGTAGGCTTCAATTTCAGAACCCACCATCTTCAATGACCAAAACTCGGATTCCAACTTTGCAATCTCCTATCTCGGACAGTACTCTTCTCGCATCATGTTTTTGAATTCCTCCCAGTTCATAGCGTTAGCCAGTTCCAATCCAAGGATCTGCACGTTTGAATTCCACCAAGTGAGGGCAGAATCTTCAAGTGTTCCAGCAGCAAATTTGACCATACTGGCAGGGGGGACAATTACACATCTCAAACGCCGATTCGGCCTTCTCAGCTCAACTAGCACTTTTCATGCATTTTCACAAAGTTCGGCAGTTAACTTTACCGAGACAGAATTCTACTTGAAAGATTATACTATTCCACCAATCATAGCATCTCAATTAATTCATCAAAAATCATCACAAAAGCATACATGTATTAGGTTTCTAGAACATATTTTATTTTATTTTTATTTCACATAGGTTTCTCACAATGATCAAAACATTACAGCAAACTCACAACAGTCAAATTCATGCGCAACAGAATGTTATTTGAAATTCCCGTTAAATGAAAAATCCAACAAATGCAAGACCAATTGGGTTAGGTTCTTAACTCAACAAGTTAACTTCCAGAAGTGGAACCAACCCATTTGGTCTTGTAGTTCATGAGATATAATATTTACAAAACAACCTAACAGCAGGTCTCACAACTCAGCTTTGCACAACGTTTTTGTAAAATCATAAAACTTAACTTTTACACGTTCAAAAATTACAAATTTATATTCTATAGAAAATAGACTCAACCTAGTTTACTGTAGTATCAATTATCTCAACCAATTTTCACATTCACACCCCGTTACAGTCAATTGAACATCAATAACACAATCTGTCTAGAAACTGTTTGCATCCAAACTCAACATATTAACTATCTATGGACCATAATCCGTTCATATGACCTTATAGACACCATAATTATTATCCATGCACATCAAATACACATTACATCCATGATTAGGGTTTTACTTGAACTCAAAATCAAGAAACAAACGATTAACATGCAATAACACCAATACTAGTTATCAATTCAACAATCAATACATCTTTCAATCAAACAAGACACATGAACACAATCACATATAAAAATCGGACCTAGGGTTTATAATTAACCCATTAAAAATCGAAATTAAGCATAGAGGATGCATAGGATAGTTGTTTATACCTTCCTAGCACCTTAATCTTCAATTGAAAAGCTTGAAAATTGATTGTATGTATGTGTGTGAGTGGCGGAAGCCGAGAGCAAGGGGGAGGGGGGTCCGATCGGGGTAGAGGGAGAGGAGAGAAAGAGAGGCTAGGGTTTGGTTAATATTAATAATAATAATCATGTTACATCTAGGTCCCTCCACTTTCAAATGTTACTTTTCTAGCTTAATTAACTAGTTCTAGCATCACATATAATATAATCAAGTATCACATATGTCTAACACATAATCATCACATAATTATTATTTTGACGTTTTTCATTTATTCACCAATGGTTTGCGTCAACTCGTTTGCGTTTCGGTGCAATTCCCGAAAGACTACACATGTAGTAAGTGTCAAGCGTCATTTAAACCCTAGTTTAAATGTAATGAGGTGTGCGTTATAGATTCAATGATCTTTATGTTTGAATTGACGGAGTTGAGTTAACGAAGTTAACCTGAAATTGACGGATGTCACACCTATGCAGCGTGCGCATGGAGATTATAGACATATGTTGCCGCTAAGAGTGACAGTATTGAACTTGAGCACTCACCCTAGTACATGACTTCCCCATATGTTTTAGGAGATCTGTTAGATGTGCCATCGGATGGCAAATTTAAGGTTCGAGTTGATCTCGTGCCAGGAGCTCAACCCGTTGCTAAAGTTCCCTAACGCTTAGCTCTAAATGAAATGAAGTAGCTCATGTCCTAATTGCAAGATCTTATCAACGAAGGGTTTATTTAACCGAGCATCTCTCCTTGGGTGCATCGGTCCTCTTTGTTAAGAAGAAAGACCGTAGCATGGTAAGTGCGTTGACTACCATGAATTGAATAAGATGACAAAAAA
The DNA here is from genome assembly GCF_021521415.1 of Bidens hawaiensis. NCBI lineage: Eukaryota > Viridiplantae > Streptophyta > Magnoliopsida > Asterales > Asteraceae > Bidens > Bidens hawaiensis. The sequence continues at coordinate 65,196 of NW_027497603.1, forward strand.
ACAGACGCCCACTACCAAGGAGTGTTGATTTATTCGACCAGATCCAAGGATCTAGTTGGTTTTCAAGAATCGATCTAAGGCCGGCGCATCATAGATTGAGTGTATCATCATTGAATGCGAGAGAACGTGATATTTCAAAAATGGCCTTTTGTAAACGTTGTGGACTTTAGAAGTTCCTCACGATGTCATTCAGATGGCATACGTTCCCACATCGTTAATGGATTTAGTATACCGAGTGTGCCGACATATGCTTGTTCGATCAGTCATTATGTTTATTGATGACTTGATTATCTCTTCCAAAAACGAAGGTGACCAAGCTTACCATCTCAAGAAGGTTCTGTAGAAACTCGGAAAAAAAATTGATTTCTAAGTTTTTTTTATGTGCATTCTAGTCGAGGGAAGTTAAAATTTTGGGTCATGCATTAACCCAAATGGTGTTATGGTTGACCAGACAAAGGTGAAAGCGGATATGAACTAGAATTTTTCAACGTCAGTAATTTGTAGCTTCCAAAAGAAGTTTATCTAGTATTACTCTAAAACAAACTTCTTCATTTACCAAACTGATAATGAATGATATCAAGTTAATTGATAGGAAGATTCCTTACGTGAAGTTCAAATGTTGGTAATACCGGATAGTACTGAAGATTTGGTCATTTATTCGAGTGCTTCCTATAAGGGGTTAGGGTGAGTTCTTACACAACATTGTACGTAAGGGGGTAGCTTATGCTTTTTTTCAGTATCTAAATCTCATGAAGCAGTTCCATACCCATGACTTTAATTGAAAGATGTGACAGGACAAGGTCATATATACAATATGCAAGGTACAGGTTTCGAGGACGAAACCTCTTGTAAGGAGGATAGATTTGTAACACCCCAAATTTTCGTTAAAAAGGTTGTTCTACATATTGTGTTTAACATGATTTATGAATTCATTTCACTTGCAATCAAACCTGACCTCACTAACCCCGTTAAGTCTGGTCGTTAAACCCATCAGCGTGCCCCTCACGTGAGGGGCAGTTTTGTCCCCTTTCTCCCCAAATAAACCCCAGTCCTAATTCGCAATCCCCCTCACGTGAGAGGCTAAGGTGAATTTGGGAAGGAAAAGGACAAAACTGCCCCTCACGTGAAGGGCACGCTGACCAGACTTAACGAGGTTAGTGGGTTCAGGTTTAATTGCAAGTGAAACGAAACCACATGGACGAAAATCGCAAATTTAATATTATTGGACTAAAATCGCAGATTTGGACAAACTACAGGGACGAAAACCGCAGTTTACTCTTTATCGCTTTAAAACTTTGAGGTGGAATGACAAATGGATGGAACTTGAAGGAGTTAGTTTGAAAATTTAATATATTAGCTTGTGGAGTAAGTTGCATGTAAATTGACCTCGAGGGATCTGATTGCAAATGCCTATCTCCATGCAACTTAAAAACCCCATATCATGTACAAGTTTCCGCTACAGGTTTCTTCTTTATCTCGCCGCCAAGATCTAGAACCGGAAAGGAGGTTGGCGATCTCAAGAGGGTCTTGTTTCATTCAATCGATCTTTTGGTGGAGGATCCCGTCAAACGCCATTTGCACTTATCCGGTAGTTTTATGTCAACTCTAACCACGTTTCTTGTTCTTTAGCCGACCCGTTCGGGACTGATCAAGTCACCGTGCAGGGGTTAGAGTGCCGGTACGTCTTGAGTCGAATTTTCCATCTCCACGGTGTTAACGCCCTTGGATTCGCCCCTCTACTGCCAGGATTATAACCGGCCTCGTTTAGTCGCTGGTGGTAATCAATTAGGTAAGATTTAGTATGTTGTTATTTTAGAATTGGTCATGATCGAACTTGTTCATTATTCACACCGTCCCTGATTGCATGAGCCCAACTCGGTTGCTATGATGGCCTACTAAGAAAACGGTAAACCTTTACATAAGCATCGGTACAAATACTAAGATGTGCAAGCCGGGTCGGGGATATGCAAAAGAGACAGATCTCATTGATTTATGACGGTGTGCTCTTTGGTCAGGAGGCTCCACTAAAGATCGAAACCAAACCAATTAATTAAGCATGGTGGTGATATTATATTTGTTCTCAAACCTCATGTGCATGCATGGAACCTTTCTGTATGTTTCCAAATATAATTTCTAAATCCATGCCATGCATGGAAACAATAGGTGATTCTGAGTTCGGATATCCGTCGGGTATAATACCGCTCATTCGCGTTAAGACTAGCCATGTTTGTGAATGTTGTTGACCATCAACGAACCCTTGGAGTAACTAGCTGATTAGAGTATGTAGTAATTTGATACGGTATATTGTAGGTGCTTGTTCCTTGCATGTTCGTCGCCCGTTGACTCCCTAGCTCCTTGTTAATTCGCGCGATACGTTAATTAAGGTGAGTTCTAGATGTCCTTTCTTTTAACTGGTTTAATATTTTTAGGGCTGGTATATATCTATTTAATTGTTTTTATATGTGAACTTAAAATGGTACACGAGCATGAAAATAGTTTACATACATATGTACATTTTATTTAAGTTTTATGATCTTTACACATGAACATTATGTTTAATAAACATGAATTTAAGATGATGAATATGTACGATGATTGTTTATAAACGACTATATGTTTTATGAATTTATATATATTATTTGTACGCTTGATGTTATGTTTGATGTCTATGAGCTTAATGGTCGTGCATGGGTTGGGTCAACTAGAAGAAGTCCCTTCATAGGGCAAACAGAAGAAGTCCCTTCACAGGTCAACAAGAAGTCGTCCTCTGACAGTGCTATGACTTTGTGTTTGGCCTGTTTGAGGGCAATTATGGACCCTTTATGACCTGGTGCACCGACTATATATATGTTATGTTGCGTACATTTAATCATACCATGATGTTTAATGTTAAGCCTTTTTATGACTTTAAAAACTAGAACTCACTCAGCAACGCTGACGTTTTCAATATATATATATCAGATGGTTTTCCAGGCTAGGTGTTGGATCGAGGATCTCTTGGCTGCTTAAGGCGTTACGCGTATAAGGAATGGCATCTCGTTTTAAGTCGTTTATTTGGACTCAGACCGTGTTTGTCTATATTTCTTTCTTAAAGTTGAATAGTTTGATTGTTTCCGCTACATTGGTTTATTTTAAACTCCACCGTTGAACTATATTTCTTATGAATGACCAACTGTAGGACCTCCCGGGTTTGGGGTCTTATAAGAACCCTAGTAACTACAATTGATCAAATCGTTTACAATTAATCAATACAAGTTTAGGGTTAATGATCTACACTATATCGCGATCTAAATCATATAGGTAATTACCTCTAACTGAGATCGGAAGGGGGTGAACGAGGGAGGACAAAGCCGACGCTAATAGGGTTAAGAATGACAGTTTAAGGATCGATCTAATGTAATTTATGTATAGGGGTAATGTCAGCTTTGATATGAGGATCGTATACGCGTAATTAATTGAATTATTATCATTGATTTCGTGAATTAGGGTTAGTCGATTGGCGGTTTGGTAAATATGGAAAAAACGGACCAATCTTGATCGTAAGAACTTAATTATTGTGTCGGTTAAGGCAGAAAATAACGTAATTTAGTGATTTACATTATCAGTTACAACTAACAAACGATAATTAAGGTTCAAGTAACCAATTCGTAAATTCGGGTTTAAGAAATATATATGAATACAGGTAAGGGTTCATGGGTGTCCTGTTCAAGATATGGATTATAAAATAAGTTACAGCTTTCGTCCCTGGTGTTTGGGAATGGGTAGGAGAATATGTTAAAGTTTATATTTCGGGTTTAAAGTGTCAAAACCATAAAGATATAATTATAGATAATAACAATTTAATAATAAGTTAACAATTAATCAATTTAAACTCAATAAATGAAATGAAAATAACCCAAACGTCGAACCTAGTCGTGTATTTAATAAATTCGAAATTCCGAGTTGTTACACAAGAAACCCGAAACAATTTTTTGATAAACAAAAATTTAGAAATTAGGATAAACTATATTATGACTGAAAGTGATTGGTATATACTATCATTACATTTTAACACAAACACACACACAAACACACACATATATATATAGTTTACTAAATTAACCGAAAAAATAATTGGATAAATTTAAAACATATACTTATAATTTGTAATTTTATGACAATTTACAATAATAATAATAATAATAATAATAATAATAATAGATAGATAGATAGATAGATAGATAGATAGATAGATAAATGGATTGATTTTAAAACAAATGTATCAATTTTAAAGTATATGTTTATATTTTAATGATTAAAAAAATTAATTTATAAAATGAAAACATATTCAAGTTTTGTTTTTCTTTACAATATTCTATTATATACATAGTACAATATGTTAATGGTAACCATTAGTAATTATATTCTTTTCAATCTTTGACAAACATAGTTTATTGTATTTTGAATTTTACCAATTATTTTGAAATATATAGTAAAATAATATGTTAATGAAATCTTAACAAAAAAACAAATATGTTAATATTTATTTGTATAAAAATGTATAGATGTTAGTTTTCTTGACCGGAAACTTCTCTAACGAATTAGTAATACCAGATTATTGAAATACCAAATTAAAATTAAATACAAAAATAGTTTAAAAAAAAAAAGATTCGGCAGTCGAAATTTTAATTTCTTACCAATTTAAAAATGCTTGCTAAAAAAGAAGTCCAAATTAAATAACAAAGGATATGATAAAACACATCTTTTCCAATAATAAGTCGTTTAAACTATTAAGGAAATATGTATACTACAAAATATTAGTTTTTTTTAAAATTTAAAGATATCGAGTATCCACAATTATTGGTTGGGCATTTTACATTTTAGAAGATAAAGTAGGATTTGGAGAAAATGAGCTTTATATGGGAAAAAAAAAGGCTTGGTGGGCGCTCTTGTCTAACAACATCGAAGAACAGGTTTTACTGGTGAAAACAGGAGAAAAAACATTTGAATTTTGAGAATTTTTTGAGCTGGTTTTGACAGTAAAAATGGCATATGGGAAGTAAGGTGATAAATGCTTACATGAAGCAAGTTTTGATTTTTTTATATCATGGATGGTATTATAAATCCACATTTTTATAAATATTAATGTTTATAAAAAAGGCATTTTTTACAAGTAGTAATTAAGGCTTCGGTTTTTAGACAAAAATAACATAAATACGTTTCTGTCAGTTGAAACTTTTTTTGGTCATCAAGATATGAGATTGATGAGTTTTTAATAAATAGTAGTAGAATTTTAAGAGAAAACTAACTATATATAAGTAGATGTGAAAAAAAAAATTCGAACCCGGAATCGGACTCAATAAAAATACCCGGAACCGGTTTTTTTATACCCGGGTTTAATACATGAACCCGTACCCAACCCTACCTTACCTGTAAGGTACGGATAAGATATGTATTTCAGTACCAAAACTCGTACTCGGAACCGGACCCGGTTTGTACCCGGTAATACCCGAAAACCCGAACCGGTTGTATACTCGAACCGGGTTTTACAAATACCCGGAACCGGGTTTTTCAAATACCTGATCCATACCCGTTGTTACCTGAAAAATACCCGAAAAAATAATCTTCAATCCTTTATAAAATTCAATATATATCTGAAAAATACCCGAAAAAAGGCCAGAAATTTCTCAGAAATAGGGTTTTTTCAATACCCGGAAATAGGGTATTCAAATACTTGGTTTTAGAATACCCGGCTCAACCCGACCCAAACCCAATACATAGGGTACGATTTTTAGAGACAATACACGAACCCGAACCTAACCCGGGTTTTCCCAATACCCGATTTTCTAATACTTGATCATACCCAAACCCAATTTTATACCCGAACCCGGGTATTTAAAAAACCTGATTTTGGCACCTCTATATATATATAAGTGGAGACATACGTCCTAGAAAGAAATTAAATCGTACAACTTAAGTCATATTGACTTCATCATGTTGCCAATGAAGATATCATTCTTATACTTACTCAAATTAAAACCTTCTTAAAAGATTAACAGAATTCAACATTTTACAAATTTTAATATATAGGTCGCTATATGCAAAAGAAAAAAAAACACTATAAAACCATATTTATCATAAGCTTCAGTCAAAATATATTCGAGTCAAAATACATCCGGATATTCCTCCATCGCCCTTCATTATTCCCGCAATGTCCCTAATAACCTGAAAAAAAAGGTAAAAGAAACAATGTGCGAGTCTAACGAAAATGATATAACAAATATTAACATAAGAATTTAAAAATATGAACAAAAGAAAAAAACACATTAATCTAAAACGCGTGTCTATTAAAGTGAATGTTAAGAAATAAAATAATAATAATAAATAATAACATACTAAATAAATTGAAAAAATGATAAGAAGATACTTACGAATCCCACATAATCAAAAAATTTGATGCGGCGACGTTCGTGAAAAACAACATATGAAAAATTATGATATTAACTCTATTTAACTTGGTTAATCACTTTCTTATACTTGTAATTAAAAGTTTAAAAAGTTTTTACAAATGTATTTTTTTAAAACCATCAATATAAAAAAAAAAAAACTTTTATTAGCCACCAAATGGTATTGCAAGATACCAGCAAATGTATTACATACATTATTATTATTATTCAAGTTATAGGTTTCAGTAAATAAAGATTTGAAACTTTTTCTACTAATACATATAGAAAGTTTTTGAAAAAAGAAAAGAAAGCGGTATAAATATCCTATTTCAAAAATGGAAAAGAATTGACCAAACTTTATAACTGCATTTCATTTTGAATAACCATGCTTAATTAAGTTTCCTCTGTTTTCTATCAATCGACGAAGAAAACCCTAATCTGCGCTCTATTGCTGATGTAAGTTCGCTTCATAATATGTTCAAACTCATTAGTTTCATGTTCAATTCTGCTGATACTGATACACTCTGTTCGTTCGTTTTGCCATCAGAAGTTTGCCAAGACCCTAATTAAGTGTTTAGTTTTGATATCTATACAAATGCACTAGTTTTTATATGATTGTGTTGTTCGAGTACATGCTACTGCTGTTTTTGTTTCGGCTTGAAATAGGTGCTCGTTTTGCGATTGAATACGTCCGAAGTTCGAGTTAAGTATACCTGGTTTGTGATTGATTTATTATATTTAGAATTGTACTAGTTTATTGTCTAATTTTGATGCTCTGGTTTTGGATTGAAATTGGTGCTCCTTTTGTCATCGCTTACGTTTGAACTCCGTAAATTACATCTAATTTTGTAAAGTTTTTGTCAAGAGTGGTAATATTGGGACATTTGAGTTCTGAGTTTAGTATAACTGATTAATTTCTGCTTATTGTATAGTTTAATCAAAATTAGTAAATTATGTCTATTTTTGCTGCTGGTTTAGCTGTTCCATAATGATATACTTTCTCTATAAGTTTGTGAAGTTTTGACTCATGGAACTCACTTTTCAGATTCTAAGTTGAATGCTAGTTTGTACAAAATAGTTTGAATTTTGCTAAATCTTGATTTTGACCCTGACTTTGACTCTTGGCACTAATATACATACTGATACACACACTTTCCTTACAACCTTTTGATTTTTGAATCATGGAATTCATTTAAGATCCTAAATTTAATGCTAGTTTGAATAAATAAATTAATTTGAATTTTGAATCAGGGAATTAATTTTTAGATTCTAAATTTAATGCTGGCTTGAATAAAATAAATATATTTTGGTACATGTTGATTCTGACTTTTGGTATCTCAGATGGCAGGGGATGATGTTCATAATCCTCTTCTTGGAAAAACAACTTGTGGTTCTTTACTACTTCAATTGCAGGTTGAATATAATTCCCTCTACTTATGTGTTTTTTTAACATCATTAAGGACATTATATGCTACCTTTTTTCATAAATATTTTGTCTTAATGCAGAAAAACTGGGATGAAGTTGGCGAAAGTGATGAGGAAAGAGATAAGATGCTTCTTCAATTAGAACAAGAGTGTTTGAATGTGTACAAAAGGAAAGTTGACCAAGCTGCAAAGTCAAAGGCCCATCTTCTTCAAGCACTTACGGATGCTAAACTTGAATTCTCCAATCTTCTTGCATCTCTTGGAGAGAAATCATTTAACATTGTAAGTAGTAGCCATCCCCGCGCACCCTCATCTCCCAAATTGTTTATTTATTTGTTTATTGTGTTTAATTGCAGCCTGATAAGACTTCGGGTACCATTAAAGAACTTCTTGCTGCAATTGCACCTGCTCTAGAACAGTTGTGGATACTGAAAGAAGAAAGGATAAAACAGTTTTTAGATGTGCAGACACAAATTCAGAAAATATGTGTGGAAATTGCAGGAAGTAATGATCTTGCACAAAGCTTTAAAGTTGATGAATCCGATCTATCCCTGAAGAAATTAAAAGAATTTCATGATCGTCTTCAAGAACTTCAAAAAGAAAAGGTAATGAATACAAAAACTTTTTTGTGTTTTCCTGTTTTGGAGTTCATAAGGTATTCAAATGTGAAATATGTTTATAAATACTATGATGTTCGAATAATTATATTACATTTTGTTTGCAATGATTGAAACTCGTGTGGATGACTTTCCTCCGTTTTCAATTTTGACAAAATATATAGTCTTGTAATCAAAACCGAACTAAAATGAACGGCATGCATGTACTGAAAAATTAATAAACTAGACTAATTGGTAATGCGTGATATGATAATTTAATAAAACTAGACTAAATGTAATGTGCTTCATAATTTAAATGAATACAATGATGCACAAGCTTAAACGAACGAACACGCCCTCATGTTTGTTTGTTTACTACGTGATCAAAAAGTTTTGTTCATGTTTGTCCCTCTATAGATAGACGGACAAAAACAAATTTTCCACCAAATGGTTCACGAACAGTTCTCTGAACATCCAGTTCGTTTAGAGGTCCATAAATACTTAATTTTACTTCATCAACCGTCTCTTGATCAAAGAATATAGATACAATTATATGATATGAGGTGATTAATGAATTTAATGTCAAAACTCTCTTTTGCAGAGTCAAAGATTGACCAAAGTTCTTGAATTTATCAACAATGTACATGGCATTTGCGGTGTTCTCGGGATCGACTTTTATAGTACAATCAAAGATGTCCATCCTAGCTTGACTGATGCCACATGTGCACAATCTAAAAGCATTAGCAATGACACACTAGCCAGGCTGGCAAAGACTGTCACAGCTTTAAAAGAAGTTAAGGAGCAAAGGTTACATAAGGTAAAATACACTTTCACATCTCTTAGTTTCTTTTAAACATTCGCTTTTAGTTGTTATATACTTCTAATAATCGGTCAAATGGGCACATTTTCAGCATCAAGATCTTGCAATTCAGTTACATGAACTTTGGAATTTGATGGATACATCTGAAGAAGAAAGAAGATTGTTTGATCATGTTACGTGCAACATGTCAGCTTCAGTTGATGATGTCACTGCACCAGGGGCTCTTGCACTGTATTTGATTGAACAGGTACTTTAGTGTAATAATAAAATCTTGTAAAATGATGTAAATATACTTATTATTTTTATTATTGATATGTTTTGTTATTAAGGCTGAGGTGGAAGTTGAAAGACTGGATCAACTGAAAGCAAGCAGAATGAAGGAGATTGCTACTAAGAGACAAATGGAACTTGAAGAGATATTTGCTCGAGCACATATACAGATTGACGCAAAGGCTGCTAATGAGAAACTTTTGGCATTGATTGAATCTGGGAATGTGGAACCTGCTGAGCTGTTAGCTGACATGGATGCGCAGATTGTTAAAGCAAAAGAAGAAGCGTTAAGTAGAAAAGATATATTGGATAAAGTAGATAAGTGGATGTCTGCTCGTGAAGAAGAGAGTTGGCTTGAGGATTACAATAGGGTTAGCCTCTTAACCGTTTTACGGGTCCAGTCAGGTTAAATTAATATTAATTTTTGTAGAATAACGTTTTCCATGGTTTTGAGACGTGTGACAGGATGAAAACAGGTATAGTGGTAGCAGAGGCGCACACTTGAATCTCAAACGAGCTGAAAAGGCCCGAATTTTGGTTAGCAAAATCCCAGGTAAACAACTCTGGCTGTTAGCCTGTTATTATTTAGTTTGGTGTTTTAAGAGAATTTAATGATCGTTGGGTACAACTTATATATTTATCGTTTCCTCAAGGATGATGAAATATGTTTACAAAAATTAAAATATACTTCTTTAAAATAAATGATTTGGGTGATTTTTATTATAGTTGTAAATGAATCGGACGTTCAGTGAACCGCTTGTGAACAGTTTGGCGGGAGGTTTGTTTATTTAATAAACGAACAAACATGGGCACATATCTCGCTCGTTCATCTATGTTTGTGAACGCACGTTTATGTTGATACATTTAAATTTTTTTGTGTTAATTCGATTACGCTTATTTATGTTTGTTAGTTACATTTGTTTAAGTTTGGTCGTCAATAAATTCATTTAAATTATATAGGTGCTACAATTTAGTCTAGTTTTATAACTTTTTAGGCCCTACACATTATTGTTATTTTGTTAACAAACTAACATAAACAAACACAGTTGTTTTCTTAACGATCGGACATGAAAACCTTGCTGTATAATTGCTCGTGTTCGATCATTTGTTTAGTTAATGTTAAATGAACGAACACAAACATGTGTTGTCGGTGTTCATTTTATCCGTATGGCCCGATTTGATTTATTAGTGGCCGGGTGTGTATGCAGGTCTTGCTGACACATTGGTTGCTAAAACTCGGGCATGGGAGGAGGAACATGGAATGGTTTTTGCTTATGATGGTGAACCACTACTGACTATGCTGGACAAATACGCAGTGTTGAGGCATGAGAGAGAAGAAGAGAAGAAACGGATGAGGGTTAGTTTCGGCATTTCACCCACATTTTATAAAAACATATCTTAAGCATGTTAAACTCACTTCAATTTTAATTAACATGGTGACTATAGGATCAGAAGAAATTTAATGAACAGTTGAATGCAGAGCAAGAAGCCATGTTTGGTGCAAAACCTAGCCCGTTGCGGTCCGTTAGTAGCTTGAAGAAGGTGTTGGGCCCACATATGAGCGGGGGGCCAAATGGCGGTCCTAATAGACGGTTATCTATGATGCAAAATGGGTCTCGGTCAGTGAAGAGAGATAACCCGAGGCCAGTGGCTCCTTTGAACTATGTGGCTATATCGAAAATGGATGCTACGCCTTAGGAAGTGAATCTGAATCACATGTTAAAAGTCATATATAGCCATTGTGGTGTCATGTTAGCTTTGAAAAGCGGATAGACATGGAACCTGGTTTTTGAAGTTGTTTAGTTACTACCTGCACAATTTTCTTGTTAACAGATGAACATGCTAAACTTACAGATTTGGTCCTTAGTACTTGATGAATGCATATTGCAGCACTCTATTCATTTGTTTTTTTTTTACTTTTGGTATCAATATAATTTGAAATCATTACTTGATAATAATGTAAACTAAATCTCAAATAAAGGTTTAAGTAATCTGAACTACTCGTGATTTGATCGCTAAAAGCTTGATTTGTGTTAAGCTTCAACGAGCTTTAGCGTAAGTTTAAATTGAGTGTATTCTACTATTTTTTTTTGGAACAACTTAGGAAGCTCTTAGTACAATATTCTTAGACCAACTATAGATAAAGAGCATCCATCTTTACATAGAAGAGCATCGGTGACATTTTTCTCAAGACATAGTTTGCTTTTTAACCAATCTTGAAGAATCTGACTAAGTATTTACTTTACTAGCTTCAAATTTTATGTGTTGATAATATTTACACATAAACTCGATGAAACTGAGCGATCGAAGGCAACAAGTTAGTCGGATAATGAATCAAACTTGAAACACATATTGCCCAAAATTATTTAACATATCTAACATCACTACTTTCTATAGTGCCAATGGTTGTGTTCGCTAGAAACACACGTTTTTATAGAGTCGGCACAACACGTGGGGTCCTCATTACAGGTATATACATATAGATATATTAAAAACCAAATGTTACTTGCCTCACAAAAAAATATCTATTCATCAATTGTACAAAACTTTAAGCTTAATGTGCAAGCCTATTGTTGCTGTATTTTATTTACAAGTTGTCCATGTGTTTGGCATTGCATTACATTCTCTGACTTCTTAATAGCTCCATTATTTTATAATTTAAGTAAATTACATTTTATTTTAAGTGCTAAATTAGCTAAATTACTTGTAAATTGCTTAATTAGTTCTAAATCAGTTTTTGAGTTATAATTTTAAAAATTTATTAACTTTAAATAATAATTGTATCTAAGGTAAATAATAAAAGAAAATAATCATCAAAGTTATTTTAGATATATAACAAATTGATTTTGTTGTTTTTTCCTACCCGTATCGCAATGAACCTAACCGATACCTACCAAATTCATATTTACTCGCTAGCGCAACACTTGTGTTTTATTTCGTTTTTTAAATTTGTCTTAAACATGTTAACTTGACGAACTTATCTTTATGAGTAATCATGTAAATCCAGGGAATTCCAATGTTTTCGGGGTCTTAGGCAAGGCGATCCGTTAGCCCCGTTTCTGTTTATTATCGCCATGGAAGGCTTAACCGCTATGATGAATTCAGCTGTTGAGAAGGGGATTTACTCTGGCTTAAAATGTGGTTCTTCTGGGCGGGATGATGTGGTTTTTTTGGGTGATTGGAGCAATCTGAACTTGGGTCAGATTCTAAGATGTTTTTAGTTAGTGTATGGTCTAAAAGTTAATTTACATAAACGTAGTATTTATGGTATAAATGTGGTAGGGGTTGATTTGGGGAGGATGGCTACTGTGCTTCGGTGTAAGGTGGGAGTGGTGCCTTTTATACATTTGGGTCTTCAAATAGGTGGTAATATGAATTTAATTGACTCGTGGGACCAGGTGGTAGAACTTTTTAGTAAGAGGCTCTCTCGCTGGAAAGCGAAAAATTTGTCGTTCGGTGGACGATTAATAGTTTTGAAATCGGTTCTTAACTCGCTCCCTACGTATTATTTTTCGTTATATAAAGCACCGATTGGGGTGTTAGATAAGTTAGACTGTTTGAGAAGAGTGTTCTTTTGGGGTGGTTCAGAAGAGAAGGTAAAGATGAATTGGGTCGCTTGGGAAAAGGTGTCGGCTCCGGTTGATTATGGTGGACTTGGTTTGGGTTTTCTAAGGGATTTCAATGTTTCCTTGCTTACAAAATGGTGGTTGCGGTTTAAGAATGAGAGAGGGAAACTTTGGTGGAAGGTTATATGGTCACTCCATCATTCTTCTAGATCGTGGTCGAGTGTTCCGGTTAGGCTCTCTTGTGCGGGTCCATGGAGGCAAATTGGTAAAACTGTAGAGGAGATTGAGCCGGTCGGGATCGAGTTGGGTAAAATGTTCCGAAAGGTGGTAAATAATAGGAAAAGTACTTGGTTTTGGTTGGACATTTGTATCGGAGATTGTCCGTTGCGCGACCAGTTTCCGACTCTTTTTTCGATAGAAAAGTCGAAGTGGTGTTTGGTAGCCGACCGTCTTTTTATGATGGATGGGATCATTTGTGGTAGATGGGAGTGGAGTAGAGAACCAATTAGGCCGATTTTGTTAGAGGAGTTTAGAGGCTTGTTAATTGTGTGCCAACATGTTCTTTTGTAGTCCGGATTCGACAAAACTATTTGGTGTGGAGACCATTCAGGTGCGTTTTCGGTTCGGAGTACAAAAAGAATTTTGGCAGATAAATTGTTGGTCAGGCCCGTTTCTATCTTTGATTGGAATAATTGGATTCCTAAAAAAGTGGGGTTTGTCGCTTGGAGGGCGATGCTCAATCGTTTACCAACACTTGATGCTTTGGCTAGAAGAAACATTTTGATAAACTTTTTGGTTTGCCCAGCTTGTGGTAATGAAGAGGAGTCGGTTGATCATGTTTTTATTTCGTGTGATATTGCTCAAAAGGTGTGGTGTTTGATTTCCCAATGGTGTAAGGTTCCATCAATTTATGCCTTTAGTGTTCGGGATTTGGTGGACTTACACTTATACTCGTTATTTCCTAAAGATAAAGCTAAGGCGCTCCATGCGGTTTGCTTGGTTACGATGTGGTGTCTTTGGAAGAAGCGAAACGAGTTAATTCATAATGGGGTTCCGATTCAGATTCTGAGCTTGATCGAAGAGATAAAGTCGATGGGTTTTCTTTGGGTTAAAAACAGGTCCAAAAGGAAAGGGTTGACGTTGGAAGATTGGAAAAGGTTTCGGTTGTAATCTTTTTAGTTTGTAGTTTGTTTTTGTTTCTTGGGTGGTGCCCGGATGGGTTTTTGTCGCAAGTGCGGCGGTTTGGTTTGTTGTTTTTGACGGTTCTAGCTTCTTGCAAGTTTTTATTAATTTTATATAATTTTGTTGGTCGTTTAAAAAAAAATATCATTGTTTATTAATTATTATTATTATTATTAATAATATTAATATTAATATTATTATTATTTCTGAGAGCAAGCAACTCCAAGTTTGATTGATCAAAAGGCTGGTTTGGGTGATGGTAAAAATGGCGAAGGAGAAGGAACCAGCGAAGCTACTGTTGCCTTACCTTCAACGTGCTGATGAATTGCAAAAGCACGAGCCACTTGTCGCATATTATTGTATACATACATACATACTCTAAACCCTAATTTGTTTGTAAATTACTTAGCTCAATTGTTTGTTTGTTTTGAGGTCGATTATATATATATGCGATGGAACGAGGGTTGAAGATCCCCGCGAATGAACGAACGAACGAACTAAAACCACCAGTCTCTCTCATCAAACAGCTTGAAAAGGTTCGAGTTAACTAGTTGCTGGTGATTTCATTTTACATATAAGTTTTGCTGAGGGAGGAAAAACAGTTATCTCATTCCATACACTAGCAATTAATGAGAATGCACATTTGCACAATGGCTCTGAGATATTGAAGATTGAACGCAGGCTCAATGAATACGGATTACATCATGCCACCCGTCTTCATCGACCATGCGTTCAACCTTTCAATCCTTATGATCTATGAGCCACTATTTTTCGTCATTGTGTCTTTTTTCCGTTATATTATGCTCGGCATTATGTCTATATTTTGCGATCCATTGTGTCTTTGTACCCTTCTTGGATTTAGGAGATTGTGTAGAATAACTTAACCTTTAAGTTTATTATCCTAGAATCTTTGTATTACACGTGTGGAAAATATAAAATTCTTAAATATGTTAAAATTAATATACGATTTGAGTTTTGAAAATTTAATACTATTTTTAACGTAATAATGTAATTTGACTTCCATTTACTATTTGATTGAAAACAAAATTTACATAATTGGATTTCAAAGTTTTTTAAAATAAATGTGTTTAATTGGTATAATTAGTACTTTCTTCGAAAATATATTATTATTAAAAAGAATGATGTAATGGGAAAAAAATGATATGGATGCGAAACGTTGCATGAAAGATACTTTGTTATTAGACAGTATATATATATACCACATTGATTGTAGATGTTAATCAATGTATGATTATTTTGATGATTTAGCCTTATCCAATCTTAGATCATAACAACTGGAATGTAAACTGATTATTTTGGAATCTGTTGCAACTTCTCTGGCAGTAGCTACTGATTGTTCTTTGTAATAACTTGAATTAATGTTTATGTAGGTATTAGGTAATTTGTTTTTATATGTGTTACAGATCTTTTGTTCTGTTTCATCATCTAGGTTTATTGTTTGTTTGTTTACAGGATAAGAAGTCACTGCAGTTGGGGCCTGATGATCACCTGCACTTAGAAGGATTTGCATCAAACGTCTTTGCAAAGGCCGATAAGCAAGACCGAGCTGGGAAAGCTGATCTGTATGATAACTTTTCTTTTTATGATATGGCTATTTTAATTAACACTCGTTTGCTAAATATTTTACCTGTGATTGTCTTCTTGTTATATGTTATATGTAGCTTTCTACTTATATATCTTTGGTTCTGTTAATTTGTCTGATGTGTGTTTTGGAGCCGAGGGTGTCTATGGAAACATCTAGGGGTGTTAAACGGGTCTTGTTCGCGGGTTGCAGGGTACACGAACACAAACCTGAAAACCGTCAAGACATGTGTTCCCGAACACGACCTGAAACTTTTTTCATTTTTGTTTTCACATTTTAATACTTCAAATTTACATTTTTACAACATATGCAAATTTATATAAAAGAATTACATTTTAATAAAAAAGTTTTAGGTCAATTTCCTTTTTAATTAAAATTTTACTATAAATACACTTAGCTTATTTAAATTATTACATGAAAACATTTTGAAAAAATAAAATGCAAAGTAGTTGGGTTAAAAATTTACACCCGTAGAAGCAGTGTTTCTATCGTTAAGGATAGAAGTAAGGTTTGCTTACATCCCGCCCTCCCTAGACGGCTAGACCCTACCAATAGCTTTGCTATTTGTGGGATTTATTTGGTATGGTGGTGGTGGTTGTTGCTGCTTAAGATTTTACCTGAATGGGTTATTGCGCTTGAAAAGGCTTCTATAGTCATATGCTTTAAGTTTGCGCATCTGAGAAGCTCACATCTTCTTATTAGATGCCCCATAAGAAAACAGTTGCTTTTGGTTGAAACTAAACATTGAAGTTCATTTTCATTAATTGTTATTAGTCTAGTGATTTGGACATTTTTTTCAAGTTTAGGATGCTATCACGATAGTTTATTGCCCAGTTATTAGATCACATCAGCTGATGTCCCTTTCCCATTATAACACATTTATCAAGATTATAAACCATTCCCATAACATATGTGATATAACACAAAAGCCGTTCATATTAACCTTTTTTATTCATATTGAATCACTACCCATGCACACGCTAACTAACTCTTAACCATGCAGATACCACACATTTATTGTACATTTAAGATTTAATAACACACACAAATGCGCGCGCAAGCGAGCACATATTTCAGCCTAAAAATAGTATAGCAGGGCAAGTCGTACTCACCTTGACGCATAAAATGTGTATTGATTCTGGTTTGCTCGTCGGGTGACTTCATCGCTGCCAACACCTTTGGCTTCTCCCTCTGTATCCCTCTCTTCTTCCTCTCGGCTTTTCTCTTTCTTCCAAACTGCTGCCTATCATAATGTGAGAGGGAATGTTTTCAGCTGGTTTACACCACTAGATGTGGGGAGTTGGTTACAATCTTCTCCCCTAGTTCATCTCAAGTTTACACTTGATAGTTGACACCCTTCTATTATATGTCACTATCAACACAGGGCGTGGAGGCGGCTCCCTGTGCACATCTGGGTCAAAATTGAGGTCTGTAATTGGAGAGACTGATATGTAAAAACAACCAAAGGGTTGCATAAATTACGAGGGGTGAAGCTGATATGTAAAAACAACCAAAGGGGCTGCATAAACTATGAGGGGGTGAAGTTGATATGTAAAAGAGACGTGAGACATGGCTTCTGGTTGGACATAGAGCAACACCTTGCGCACATGAACCTCGTCTCACGCCTCAGCTTTAGGGACCTAAATGTCTTGGAGCGCCTCATGCTTTTTAAAACCAAGCCATAGATATAGTTGAATAGTAGGACATTTTCAAGATTTACATATGGTTCTCCAGTTATGATATTAAATGGTTTGTCAAAGCTGAAATTTGTCATTTAAAGTTTCTTTCAAGTCAACTGACTACTTTTGTATCTTCAAGGGGGCTTAACAGAGAGTTTCTTTTAGTCTTTAAGTATTCGACTGTTGGTAAATATTGTTCATTTTAAAACATATAACTGCTGGAAAAGACTTCAGTCCGAATTTGTTTCATCTCATCTTTCTACCCGATCCATACATATAACTGTTTGGTGATTACTATCATAATGTTAATACTTGATTTTAAACTTGTAGGAATACAGCAAAGACGTTTTATGCCGCCAGCATATTTTTTGAAATCCTTAACCAGTTCGGCGATGCCCAGCCTGAGGTGAGATCACTTTCTTCATTGTGATTGGTAATTAAAGTAGGGGAAAAAGATATTGATATATTATACTTGGTTTGTTAAAAAGCTTGAGCAGAAACAGAAATACGCAGCATGGAAAGCAGCCGATATAAGAAAAGCTATTAAAGAAGGAAGAAAGCCTGTACCGGGCCCACCTGGTGGTGATAAAGATAATGATCTCTCCGATACATCAAGTAGTGGATACGTAAGATCTTATTCAAATATTATCGAAAGCATATTGTTTTTATAATCATATTTTGTGCATTGTTTTTTTATTACACTTTTTTATGAACGTGTTATAATTTGTGTTTCGGCAGGACTTGGAACCGAGCAGGAATGAGCCGCAACCAACTACCGGACCGCCACCAGTGTTAGTTGTATTTAGTTATAATTAGGGTTTTAGCCCATATAGTTGGCTAAAGCCCATGGGCCTTTTATGGGTTGATAGCTAGGGTTTATTTGTGTATAAATAGATGTAGTTGTTTATGTATTTCTCACACCTTCAAGTAATAAACATTACTTTCACTACAACCATCTTCTTTACATGGTATCAGAGCTACGGCTCTCGATCCAAACCCTAGCCGCGATCTGACCCGAACTCGAGTCTGACCAGCCGTCACCAGCAGCCTTCAGATTGAAACAAGCTCCTGCCTTGTTGTTCTGTCCTGTCACGAAATCTTTTTTTTTCTTTCCGACCGTGAAAGTACTGTTCACTGACGAGCATTGTTCACACGGAATCACTGTTCATCGCCGGAAATATTATTCACGCCGGAAAACACTGTTCACGCCGGAAATACTGTTCACGCGGAAAAACACTGTTCACGCCGGATCTCAAGCAGTTTCTTCGGTCTTAGTTTCAGGTCAGCGACTTAGGTCGATTGAGGTATTTCCTTGGCATAGAAGTATCCCGCTCTCCACAAGGAATACTTCTCTCCCAACGAAAGTATGTTCTTGATATGTTAACTGGATGTGGCTTACTGGGTTGTAAACTTGTTGATACCCCAATGCTTCCTACAAAGAAACTCCTCCCAAAGGAAGGAGATCCAATGAAAGATCCTGAGCGATACAGACGGTTGGTTGGTAAACTTAATTATTTAACCGTCACACGACCGGATATCTCCTTTACTGTCAGTGTTATGAGCCAATTTATGGCTACACCATACACCGGTCACTGGGATGCTGCCCTTCGTGTCTTAAGATATCTTAAGACCTCACCTGGCTTAGGTATATTATACTCCGATCAGGGTCATTGTCGTGTAGGTGCCTTCACGGAAGAAGGATATGGTCGGATATCAGGGTTCTCAGATGCAGATTGGGCAGGTTGTCCGATTTCTCGACGATCTACCACCGGATATTGTGTGTTTGTTGGAGGAAATCTTGTATCATGGAAGAGTAAGAAGCAACACACGGTTTCCCGGTCGAGTGCCGAATCGGAGTATAGAGCCATGGCAGATGTAACATCAGAGATGACATGGGTTCGTCGTCTTCTCAGAGAGCTCGGGGTTGTTTCTAATGACTTGATGAGGTTATACTGTGATAGTCAGTCAGCCATTCACGTAGCCAAGAATCAAGTATTTCATGAGAGGACAAAACATATTGAGGTCGACTGCCGCCTTATCAGAAATCGAGTAGTAGGCACACAAACTGATCCTCCTTCCATTCAACCAGTTCATGTGAAGACAAATTTTCAGCTAGCAGACATTCTAACTAAACCGCTCCGGAAAGCTCAGATAGATTTTATTTGAACAAGTTGGGCATGATTAACATCTATGCTCCAACTTGAGGAGGAGTGTTAGTTGTATTTAGTTATAATTAGGGTTTTAGCCCATATAGTTGGCTAAAGCCCATGGGCCTTTTATGGGTTGATAGCTAGGGTTTATTTGTGTATAAATAGATGTAGTTGTTTATGTATTTCTCACACCTTCAAGTAATAAACATTACTTTCACTACAACCATCTTCTTTACGACCAGAATCCTGTCCGCTCCAGTTTTATGAAAAAGTGATCCGCCACCATCGTCTTCAAACATCCAAAAATCACCGCCTTCAAATTATCAACCATCATCTTCAACTGTTTCACCATCACCGCCAGCATACTCTTCTACTGATTATCCATCCAATAATTTTCATCAAACTTATCACCATCAACCATCTTATCCACAAGAACCTCAACATCACAATTTCCAAAATTACCCTTCACAAGATCCCTCTTTTTCATATCCTAGTTTCCAATCTTACCCTAGTTTTTCTGAAACTACCCTTCCAGCAGTGCCACCTCATTACCCCTCATCTCACTATCAGGGTTCTGAACAATCACCATACTCATCTTCAGCTGCTAGACCTGCAGATTATTCGTTTGCAGGTCAGTACATGCCAAATGCAGCAAATGGGTCTGGTCTGGGCCCAGTTCAAGAACCTGCACCGCCTGCTGTACAGTCATATCAGTATGACAGTAATTACCAGCCTGCCCCTGAGAAAATAGCAGAGGCACATAAGGCTGCAAGGTTTGCTGTTGGAGCTTTGGCGTTTGATGATGTTTTTGTTGCTGTAGATTATCTTAAGAAATCTCTTGAGCTGCTGACTAATCCCTCTGCGAGTGTTTAAATTTACAGCAAGGGTTTTGGCTCATTTTGTTTTTGCAAGGGTCGTTTTTTTTTTCTTTCATTGATCTTGTAGTTGATGTGTTTTGGTGAGAAATTGCAGCTTCAAAATTGAGAATTTCACTTTGTAGATTGTGGATGCTTGCTGTTGCTGGTCATATAGCTGTAAAGATGTCATCTTTTTAATATTACTTTCTTGGCCCATTAAGAAAATGCCAGAGCATCTTTGTATTGATACTCGAGTTGATCCTGTGTTTTGGCAATCTTAATTCATCCTTTTAAAGAAACAAGTTTCTATGTTTTTTAGATAAAAAGAATTTTTCAGATAAAAGTTTTCATTCAGTTCAAGATATTTGGGTCCCCTCAAATATACGGATCAATTTTCGCTACGTGCAAAATATATGTAAAACATGTGTGAAACATATGACGTTCTTGTATAACTTGCTAACTTGTCCAAATGGTTAAAAAACATTCATAACCATTATGTCGCCTCTTTTTCACCTCCATCATCACTATTTGTGTCACCACTGGGATGACAAACGTATCAAATCCTAGGCTCAGGAGATTTGAGTATTTGAGCGAATACTTATAAAACTAAACATTTGTGCTTATATCCGGTGGCCGTTTGAACTAAAAGTTACTGAAAAAGCTGAAAGGGGTAAATGCAGGACAAATTAAATCTACTCTTTAAAGTCTCAACTTGATGTCGGACATGTTTAATCAGGATATCTTATGTGATTTAAAGTTTAAAATTTAAATGTGATCAAAGGGGTATACTGATAGACCCCGACTACTAGCCGTAGGAACGGGTCAGCTGACACCCGGAACGGGCCCAATAACCACGAAGATCAGGAAATTCCCACGTCAAGCACCACCAGTAGTTTTAGTTTTAATTTTATGTCTTGCAACTTTTATTTTCATTTTAAGTAAATGTATAGGTTTTAAAAGCAGTTTCACATCAAGTTTAGACGACCTTTATGTACTCGTTTTCAATTGCAATGAAAGGTGGTGGTTTTTATGATTCAATTCTGTTTCTCTCTCGTTGAGTAACTCAGTTTATTATTTCCATTGCTAATCCAAGCTTGGCCCTTTGGGTGGTGTTCTTTGGAACCCTAAGTCCTGAATTGGGTGGTGTTTCTGTATCTCAACTGATTCAAATTCAAATTCCATATCCGTTTCATACTCTGATTTCCCTATCATATACGTAATCAAGTTTCTTGTTGCATGCAAATCTACTATTTAAGGTGTCCAGTTTGACACAGGAGACGTGTTGCATTGATAGAGTTTTAATGATTTATTTGTAAGTACCCTTTTATAACACTGGACGGATTTCGGATAATAAAATTGTGATATTGATTTTTAGACATTACAATATTTTACAAACAAATTAAAACTTAATAAAATAAAAAAAAATAATAGAATCTAATACATGTTTTGGAGACACCCTGTTTGGAGCTGTAGTTTGTATTCAAAGTCAACGAATAAGCATGAGTTGTTAAAATCATTACACTAAATCCATGACACCGATTCCCATACAGCTCAAAAATATGATTCCTGCTTCACATTCTTAAAATCAAACCTATAACAAAAATAAAAAATAAAAAAAATGTGACAGTATTAGTACAGGATCCATAGCGAGCCAAATGAATTAAAACATAGCAGATCAGATTCTATTGGACTTGAATATGTAGAGGCTCGGAATATGTGCAGACAAGGGATATGAATAGACTCATGAGTATGTTATCTATATATATCCTCCATGTAACTCTCATATTAAGATATACAATTGCTAAGTATTAACCGATTCAAGCGGAAATGAGACGGATTGAAAGTCAACCTAAGTGTACTCAAATGCATAAAAACATCATGAATTGCTTTACTAAATAAAGTCAGGTTAGTTATTGTAATCATATTTAGTGCATTAATCATCCATAAGTTTCTGTAATAATCGTATTAAATGACCTCATTGCTTTCGGGAGCACAAACAAGCACCACCTTACCTTCATTCTCCCTAACTGCAGTGCAGCACATATTTCAGTTGTTTTGACCCCCATATACACCATTTTGAGTTACTTCAATATCCTATGAAACCCTAGATCCCCCCTGGTTTGAGATTATTATTAGATTAGATGCCATGGGAAGAGAAAAGAAAGAAAGAGGGTTTATGTTTTAAAGCTAATTGGATGTTACGTATCAATTGATTTCATTACATCTTAGGCATTACATACAACACCACACATAACATAATAACGTACTACTCAAAAACAAATCAACTTTGAGGACTTTGACTAGTTAGTTACACATCAAGGATGGTTAAAATACATATAATAATTAATTTAGTATAGTCAAGAAAAGAACATTTTACAACATCGACACTTTATTTATTAAAATAGGTCAATTTTCTGCACTTGAGATGAAATTAATAAGAAAAACACCTCACTTGTGATGTTCTATATTCTTAACTAGAAAAGGCAACAACCATTTATTATAAAAAGTCAAACTAGATCTCTGGTAGAAATGCAGCGAAATAGGCGGCGAGTCTAGTTGACGTGGGCCGTCTTCATCGACCACGCCTTGAGTTTTTCGATCGTTACCATCTCCGATCCGTTGTTAAACACATGCAAACGTGCATGCTCGTTAATCGCTACAGTCGGATACACTCGTTCAGTGATGACCGTTTTTCCTCCTTCGGCAAAGCTTTCTACCACCGAGTGATCAATTAAGCTCCTAAGAGAAAGCTTCTTGGCTGTCAGATCAACGTCAACAAAGCCTCCAAATGATGGCTTGTACTTATTTTTGTTCAGTGAGGACCTGCTTACAATTTACAGATCATCAAAATTAACCAATAATAGTTAAAGGCAGGCTAGCTACTTAGAAGTTAGAAAGAGTGCTTACCGGGTAGCATCATAACACAAGAGAACTTTATGTTTGTCTCCTTTCATCCTGAAAATCCTAAAGAAGACGGGCGTGTACTCTTCAAGCTTACTAGAAGCAAGGGTGACAAGCCCAAATGGTCCTAGCCCGCCTTGTACGGTTGCACCCTTGATACTGCAAATACTTTCTGCTAGAATTGCACCAGGAAAATCTTTTCCCCATTTCTCATCATACAACTCAGCTTTGTCCAGACTTGAGAATCTAAATGTTACATCTATGTCTGCCTGCATTCATATATATTATTATAAACAAAATGATACTGCAACTTAGATACAAACCTGCACTGCATTAATTCCTTTGATTTCAATGATATCACCTTTGCTGATATTCACACTGGTTACTTGTATCTTCTGACCCCTTAGGCTTTCCAATTCTGCAATTGGCCACTGTACCAATTGGTGTCCACTAGGGTCCAACCACACCTTACGCGTCAACTACATATATCGATCATGTATGTAAGTTTGCCATTAGAAAAAATAAAATAAATAAGAGTAACATAGATAGTAAACGATTAATATAGTTACTTGAATTCCCGCCCATCCCTTGGCAATATCTTCACTTTTACTGCTTAACTCCTTTATCCAACCCCACAAGATCCTCCGCTTCTTGACCGGATCGTAAAACGTTTTTGAAGCATAGAGGTCTCCGTATTCATACCTTAGTCCAGCCCATCCATCAATTGAAGTATTATCTGGGATGTATATATCTTTAATGAGGTTGTACCTACCAATGGTGTAGTAATCAAATTTGGTTACGCCTGGCTCGCCTTGAACACGTGTTTAATTTCTTCCCCTACGGTTGAAGTGTCTAGCCCGTCTGTTCCTTGCGATGACACTGGGTAAAAGTCCACACACTCCCACATACCAACATCCTTGGAGTGTAAGGGACGTTTTGACCTGGTCCAGTTGATAAAATCGAGGCTTTGGTACAAGTACGCGATGCCTCTAGAGTCTATCTTAAGTACGGATCGGAATAGTTGGCCGGTATCGGGTAGAAAATGGATTAAGCCGGACAACAACCCAATCATTAAACCAATAGACGAAAATGTATCATCTTTTCAGACCCTACAACTGCATGGTTCAATAGAGGTCATTGGAAAATTGTTGTTGGTAGTAAGAGGGACTCTAGAGGCGTTGCATACTTGTACAGAAGCCGCGATTTTATCAACTGGACCAAGTCATAACATCCCTTAGACTCCACGAAGGATGTTGGTATGTGGGAGTGTGTGGACTTTTACCCAGTATCATCGCAAGGAACAGACGGGTTAGACACTTCAACCGTAGGGGAAGATATTAATCATGTATTCAAGGCGAGCCTCGACGTAACCAAGTTTGATTATTACACCATTGGTAGGTACAACCTCATTAAGGATAAATACATCCCAGATAATACTTCAATTGATGGATGGGCTGGACTAAGGTATGATTATGGAAACCTCTATGCTTTAAAGACGTTTTATGATCCAGTCAACAAGCGGAGGATCTTGTGGGGTTGGGTCAAGGAGATAAGCAGTAAAAGTGAAGCATTGCCAAGGGATGGGCTGGAAAGCCTGGAATTCAAGTAATTATATTGTTTACTATGTTACTCTTATTTATTTATTTATTTTTTCTAATGGCAAACTTACATGATCGATGTAGTTGATCCCGCGTAAGGTGTGGTTGGACCCTAGTGGACACCAATTGGTACAGTGGCCAATTGCAGAATTGGAAAGCCTAAGGGGTCAGAAGATACAAGTAACCAGTGTGAATATCAGCAAAGGTGATATCATTGAAATCAAAGGAATTAATGCAGTGCAGGTTTGTATCTAAGTTGCAGCATCATTTTATATGAAATGTACTTTCATTACTTGTGTTTATAATAATATTATTATATGAATGCAGGCATACATAGATGTAACATTTAGATTCTCAAAGTCTGGAAAAAGCCGAGTTGGATGATGAGAAATGGGGAAAAGTTTTCCTGTTGTAATATAGTAGAAAGTATTTGCAAGATCAAGGGCATTTGGGCTTGTCACCCTTGCTTCTAGCAAGCTTGAAGAGTACACGCCCTTCTTCTTTAGGATTTTCAAGATGAAAGGAGGCAAACATAAAGTTCTCTTGTGTTATGATGCTACCTGGTAAGCACTCTTTCTATAAAGCCTTCTAACTTCTAAGTAGCTAGCCTTTAACTATTATTGGTTTTGATGATCTGTAAATTGTAAACAGGTCCTCATTGAACAAGAATGAGTACACGCCATCATTTGGAGGCTTTGTTGATGTTGATCTGACCGCGAAGAAGCTTTCTCTTAGGAGCTTAATTGATCACTCGGTGGTAGAAACCTTTGCCGAGGGAGGAAAAATGGTCATTTCATCACGAGTGTATCCGACAGAAGCAATTAACGAGCATGCACGTTTGCATGTGTTTAACAACGGATCGTAACGGTCGCAAAATTGAAGGCGTGGTCGATGAAGACAGCGCATGTCAACTAGACGCCTATTTCACTGAGAGATCTGGTTTGACTTTTTAAGTCAAGGTTCATTAAATGGTTGTTGCCTTTTCTAGTTAAGAATTTAATACATCGGAAGTGAGGTGTTTTTTAGATGGTAGGGCGGACCATTATTTAAGTCAGGAGTAATGTATTAATTTCATCTAAAGTTACAAAATCAAGTGCAGAAAATTGAGTTTTCTACAGAAAATTGAGTTTAATGTGAGACCTATACGACTTTGACAACAAACCGGTCAAAGTGAAAAAATGCAAATGCATAATTGTAAATAAGATAAAATAACAAAACCGGAAATCAGAACATAATACAAGTACTGATGGTCCGTATTTTAACCAACCTGCAACAAAAAGACGATAAAAAAGAAAGCAAACCATGATCCATTAGAAACGACTCTTTTTCAAAATAAACAATTTAAAACTGCAAATAATTAACAGATTCAAACCCAAAAATATCTAAATTAATTTAAATCGGAAACAAACAGGTCGATAAATAATACCAGAAATACCCTCATTGTTGCGTTTATATATTTTAATAAAATTATCATTTGCAGTGAATGGGTCAAAATTATCAATTTAGTAAATGGGTCAACAATATTTAGTTAATATCTTCTTGTTATCCCAGCAATAGTTTTTACAAATCCAGACTTGTTTTTCTACAAATTACTAATTCCTTTGTAAAAGTCTTGAGATGTTATAAAAATAAAAAAGAAATATCTAAACCTTTTTTAATAAAGTGTCGTCGATGTTGTAAAATTTTCTTGAATATATTATATTATATGTAGACAAAAAATCCAATACAACAATAGTTTATCATACAATAGGTACACGGATCCTCTTTTTTCACGAAATCGATCCATGAAATCACATCCTAACATCACGGAATCATCAGTACCTATCCAATTAATCATTGGTTCATCGAAAAAAACAGTTTTGGATCGCTAATCGATCATTTTTTTTTCACGAAAACCGTTTTTAAGCATTTTAGTTTTTGTCTGAGCGTTTTAGGGATTTGGTTGAGCGTTTTAGTATTTTTGTTTTTGTACATCTCACATACCTCTCATACGTCAAGACATTATTGTACAGTATCTCGACCCATTATATGCAAGTGCTCGTATTTTAACCATCCTTGATGTGTAACAACTAGTCAAAGTCCTCAAAATAAGACTACGGATTACAAACAATACTAACACTCTGTTCCAGAGTTCAAATTATAGAGAGAAAGGAAAAGAAAATGAAGAGAATTAAGAAAAAAAAGGTGTTTCATAGATATTTTAGAATGGAAAGGAAATGAAACTGGTAAGATTCTTTTTCCTTCAAAATTGGAAAGAATCAAAGAGAAAGGAAAGAAGAAAAGCTTTTATCAAACTCAATTACCATCTTGCCCCTCATCATATCGATATCAGTTTATACGTTGCGCTCCTTTTTCTACCAAAAACAAAACCTAGCTGGTCATTCATCATCATAGTACTCCGATGCCGGCGACGACCCAAGCATACCACATACTACAGTTGCTTCTCAACCCCTCTTTTATTAGGTAATCTGAATTTAATATCTAGCACTTTGTTCTAATTTCACATCTTTAAGGTTAAGTTAATTAAGTATGCATAAAAGAAACTTTTGAGGTAATCGACAGGCTTAGTTTGTTCTTTGTTAATTTGAAATTCTAAGCTTCTGATTTTGTAAGAACTTGAAATTTGTTAATTCAAAAGACGAAATGAGAGGCTATGAATGTTCTTTGCTAATACATTATCCTTTTGAATTTAATATCTTGAAATTTAAAGCTTCACAGTTAAAAAAAATACAAAAATCCTCTTAATTCTTGCTTTGAAATTAATGAATTTAGGGGTGCTTACGGTCCACTTTTGACGTTTTTAGGTCAAACGGTGAACCGAACCATTATTAACTGTTTTTTGTAATTGTCTAATTAAAACCCAAAACCGAGACATTACTAACAGTTTGGTTTAGTGTTTTTGCTGCATGTTTTGATGATGGGTCAACAACCGATTTTTAAACAAATAAAATCTAGATTTTTAAACAAATGATTACTCAAAAGATTTAATGTTTAAGTTTGCTGTATGTTTTGATGATGGGTCAACAACCGACCCAACACACATACAAGTAAACTGTGATTGGTGATTGATCGCATGCTACCTAAACCTTCTTATATGTCTTACAAAGTTACAAGTAAACCCAATTTGCTTATGCTGCTTTTTTATATAATACCTGATTCTGCACATTGTGTGGTATTGACTATTGAGTGTGTGTTTACAAATTGCACTTGCTCTAAAGGGTATAAAAGTAAAAATGTAACCTTTTTTTGTTTTCTTTCAATCTCAGGAACACATAACTGTTTAGTTTTCTTTCTTTTCCTCTCATTTTCATTAAACTCGGGAACACGAAATAACATCTCATATTTTCCTTTCTTTTCCCTTCCAATTCCTTTCCTTTCTTTTCTCTTGTTAAATGAAACTCGGGAACAAAGTGTTAGGTTTTTCAATTTTCCATTTTCCAAATATACGTTTGCAATTTCTAATCAAATTCCATGAATATAATTAATTTTAAAATTTAAAAAATCATATTACTCATTTTCTCTACCGAGTCTTATTTATATCCATTTTATTATAAAAAAATCTTTTAATTTTTCTGGTAAATGGGTCAGACGGGTCGTTTTCGGGTCAAAAACTTTAAAACTGGTACTAGTCAAAATCTTTAAAAATTTATACCCATGCATATATATACATAACAAAAAATTCCAATCCGAATCCATTAATAATTTAGCAAGCCCTAAAGATGAATTACCTTTTGGTTTGTTAGCTGCAAGCAATTACTGACTGAAACCCTAGATCCCCCTGGCTCTCTTCATCCCATCCCAGTCCATGAAAGGAGATTGATTATTATTATTAGATGCCATGAGAAGAGAAAAGAAAGAGGGTTTATGGTTTAAAGCTAATTGGATGTTACTTATCAATCGATTTCATTACATCTTATCTTACCCACCCGAAGGCATTAGTGCATTACATACAACACCACACATAACATAACATAACTAAAAAACAAATCAACTTAGTAGAATATAATTATAATTATACAAAGTTTAATTTGAATTACTTAAACGAGTCAACCCGTTTTTACATAGCGGGTCGTTAGGTTAGTCAACCCGAAAACGACCCGTCTGACCCATTTACCAAAAAAAAATTAAAAGACTTTTTTTAGAATGAAATGGATATAATTTAGACTCGGTAGAGAAAACGACTAATATGATTTTCTAATTTTTAAAATTATTTAAATTCATGAAATTTGATTAAAGTTGCAAAAGTATATTTGGAAAATGGAAAATTGAAAAAACGACAAGAAAAATATAATTATAATTTATACAAAGTTTAATTTGAATTACTTAAACGGGTCAACCCGTTTTTATATAACGGGTCGTTAGGTTAGTCAACCCGAACCCAACCCGACTCGTATGTTAAACGGGTCGTGTTAGTCAACACAAAACATTTTTCTTATGCGAAGATATAAAGAACAAATAAGAAACGCATACCACTCATCCAGTGTTTGGCTGGCTGGAGGTGATAACCTGTTCTAAAAGCTTGCTTGTCGATATGAACAGCAGCGCTGTCAAGCGCCATCGCATGGTAGTTGTTTAAGATGGAGAAAAGAAACAGTAAGGATGTCAAACTCCATACACTACGTACACCTAGTGAAAACCCAAGTCATAATTAAGAAAACAATATTCCTCAATTAATTTAATTCTCCTCCGGCGAGCATATCTGGAAGGGGTACTTCAGAGCGGTTTGATTGGATAAGATAAATGGTGCGGTGGTGGCCTCGCCGACGGCTGGGATCGTTGAAGATTGTTATGTATTTATTAATGAATTTAATTTGCTTTTGAGTTCGACCGGTAGATGTAATGATTCTAATAAGTTGATTTTATAGTGAGGTAAAGACAACAGTTGGAACCCCAAAATCAACATGTATATACAAAAAAGTCTCCGTCAACTTAATTGAGTACCAAGGATTTTTATTTATTGTTATTATTTTTTAAAATCTTACTATTATACTTTTTCTGTATCCAAGGTAATTGACTCCTCATTTCTTAAATTATGGATACAAACATTTAAATGCATATAATTTACTTGGTTGTATATATATACTAGTTTTTGTCCCTCGTATTACGGGGCTGTTTTACATTACTCGTTTTTAATATTTATTTATTTTTTTAGTTTAATTTTATTTATTGTAAGGAAATTTATAATATGCTTAGAGTTTGATGATAAAAAAGGTTTCACAAATAACAAAGATGCTATAACCCGGTTTAAAAGTTATCTGGGTTTGGTCAGAGATCCAAGACACGCTTATTTTTTTTACTATAAAATTGTTTCTTAATTATAAATAATATCTTTTAAAAAAATCATATAATAATTTTTAGTATATCCTATTTTATAGGATTTTCACATCAATAATTTGGTAAGAATAATTTTTAATTTAATGAGATGTTATAACCCGTTTAAGGAATATCAGGGTTTGGTAGGACCCATACCCGTGAATTTGGGTCAAATGCATGAGAAGTCTCCATTTAAAAATCAAGCAAACCTGATGACTCCAAAAAAATGGGGAGCGACCACATCACGACACATAGGATTTTTATGTTTTCAATTATATATATCATAGATACTAGCTTTTAGCCCCCCGAATTACGGGTGTTTCTTACATTCGTCGTTTTCTAATGTTAATATTTTTCTGAATTTTATTTAATTTATTGTAAGAAAATTGTAATATATTTGAATCTATTTTGATCCATTTATGTTTGGTTATGTTTTTTTATGTTTGTTTTTGGATAAAAACATTGAATGAATAAATCTATTTAATGTTTTATATTTGTTCATTTAAGTGTGCGTGTATTTATATTCCTTTATGTATGTTTGTGTCCGTTTGTTCATATATGTTCATTTATGTTCGTTTACGTTCAATTATGTTCGTTTACGATCTTTTATGTTCATAAATTGTTCATTTAAATTTTAAATGAAATTCAACAAAGAAGGGGCAGTTGATGTAGGTGATGATGGTGGTTGATGTATGAGAGAGGAGGTTGACTATGGTGGGTGGCAATCGGAAGTTAACCGTTGATTGAGAGGAGTGTTCATTTATGTTTGTGTTTGTTTACATTTGTTCATATATGTTTGTTTATATTTGTTCAATTATGTTCATTTACGTTCGTTTAGCTTATTAATGAATGAATATAAATGGACACGGACATTTTCATTTTTTAAACAAACGATTCCTTCTATTCATTTACATGCCTACATTTATAATATAACAAAAAAAGAGATTTTGGGTTTAGTATTGTTGCCTTTAATGGTCTGGACTTATCATGGCAGACCCCGAGTACCACAACTTATACCAATTACACTTGGTCCCTTTATGTTTATATTTGTTAACTAAATGAACATAAACAAACGTTCAAGAACATAAAGGAACAAATTTTTTGTTCATATTCGTACATCTATTGAGTAAAAATACACAAATGAACTTCCTGCCAAATAGTTCGTTAAACTTCCCACCAAATAGGGCCACCAAAATCTAGAAAATAATAAAACTGAACTTCGGTCTCCCTAACACTTAAGTCTTATGGATTGCTTTTTCATGTTTTTCTTCAAGTTCACCTAGGCTAACATCATTTCCACTTCACCATGTCATGCTCTATAACAACAAATCTTATATATTCTTTAAGTTCATTGGTTTGCAACTGAACGTAAGTCTTTTTAACCATTAATTTGACATAAACATTTTTGCTAAATGTAAGTGTTTGTTATTGAATTGTTAAAGATTCTAATCACCTGTTTCTCCTGCCCGGTATAATGCACAGAGCGTGCGTGGGTAGAGTTATTAAAGATAAAGTCTGAACCACAAATAATCCCCAAAATATGCTAGCATCGAAGTAGAAAAAAACATAAAGAAACTCAACACAAGTGTTTATAACTATAGAAGTTCCTCTCACACATCCCATCTGCATATATACCAAAAAGTTCATCCATTTTCATCTAAACAAATTAATTGATGAACAACTAAACATACAAAAATATAAAACGTTTAGAGACTAATACTTCCTCAACAACTTTTTCTCTCAGTCGTTGAGATAACCAGAAAGCTTTAATCTCAACTTGTAATTCACTCAACTATCATCATTTATGCAAAATTTAAGAAAAAATCCAGTAAACCCCTATCCGATTAAATAAAAATGGACGCTACATATTTTGAGGGTAAACCCAACCCGGTCCGTCCCATCAAATAAATAACATGTTTTGACCCATTCGTTACCTTACCGAGCCGGGTCAAACGACAAACGGAGGGAAGTTCTCCTTGATGTTAGACAAAAAGGTTAAGATAATGAATCATAATGGTCAAAGATTGTTAACATATGCTAATCAAGACCAATTCAAGAGTAAAGAATGTCAAGCCAGTCGATTCGTATACTTGCAAATTAAATTTATAAAAAGATTTAAGGGTAAATAAAATATAGATCAAGACAAGAACTGCAAATTGACTTCTGATAATAATACCAATGCTAGGAGAAAATGCCTAATGGTTTGCATGTTTACTTATCAACTAATAATATACGTGTTAATTTAACTTTTTGATGGGTTTCGGGGTCTGATAATAACTTGGAGTTCTAATATAATTGACTTATCAGATCTCAATATCTCATTAGCTAAAAATTACAAAACCTTGTTTGAAAGTTGAAAGAATGTCATACATTAAACCTGTAACTATAAAATGAACTATAATGAGCAAAAGTACTCGACGATCTAAAGCAATATAACTCCCTAAAATTAAACTTTCACAATCCCTCAATATCATATTGTAACTACCAACACTATGCATTCATATGTAGACATGAAGCATAAATCTGAAGCAACTATGGCACTCTAATCGGTTGTATATATAGCATCATACACATAAAATGTACACGATTAAAATAGTTTAGTAGAAATAATATGATTAAGTTATATAGTTAACTTGTGAAGTTGTAAAACTTGAATTATGAATTTAAAGTGATTAGTTTAAAAAGAAAGTGTATCTATCTTTACGAAGACAAGACTCTTAAGAAGTAATTTTGCTAGAGACATGTTACTTACATGGCTGTCAATAAACACGTAGCATAGCTCATTTTGGTTTTTCAGTGTCAATGCCAAGGGTTGCAGGCTACTACCACCTCCACCATGGCTGGAAACAGCGTTAATTCCTGTTATAATAATGAACAAAGACAAAGCATTTGGTGGGCATCGAAAAAAAACAAATCGGAGCATGCATTTCAAACATAAACAACAAACACCAACTGTTAATCTGATAAGAGCTCACCCTAACTCCAATCGTAAAAGCGAATAAAAAACACAAAACATATATGCACTGAGCTAACTACCTGTTAGCAATGGACGACTTAACCAAGATATGGAAGATGCTAAGCAACCAGGAGTATGGTAAATAAACCAACAATCCATACACGATTATCACCTAAACAGAAGAAAAAACACAATTATAATAGAAACATAAGAGTTACCAACATAATCGTTTGATTTCAAAGTGAATACAAGTGAGAAGAATTGAAGTTAATATATATATATATATAATCGATCTCAAACCTTGCTTCAACCTCATAAACGGTTAGGTTACTTCTGTCAGTTCAAATTTTGAATCAATTATAGAACATCGCAGATTAACAAAAGATGAATTCCAACTTCGATATATGCGATTAGTTTGTTGCATATGATGGGTTTTCTTCTAAGGGTGGTCTCCGTGTCAGAACCGATGCACGAGTTTCCCTTCACGGACGTGTCAGTGTAGTACCCACGGTTCCATACTCGGAGAGAATGTAGATGACAGGGTAATTGGCTCGCCAGTGATCCAAATGTATAACGGTGAATTCAAAGTTTCTATTTAAATCATTTTCGTTTTAAAGGATCATTACCCTTTTATAGAAACACACCAAATTAAGTGATCAGTTAACAGCATACACTTTTCCCTCTTTCAGCTTTTGCTTTAGCGTATACAAGTAATCAAATACGTATAAAAGTTATCTTCTGAAATAATTCAATTAATAACTCATACGCAAATTCTATTTTACAACGTATGATGATGTTTGTTTGAAGATGGGGTTGGAAAGTTTCTTTTATGATTGTTATTAACATGTACTTTTAGAATTTTTGTATTTATTTCTTTTTGCCCTGTCAAAGAGAGTAAATCGAACTGATCACGTCAATACTTTTTCCTATTTTAAGTTTAATAAAATACGGTATTAAGTTTATTGATTGCGTGTTTTGTAACTTGGAGTTGGTGAATTGCTGGTTTACTAAGAGCATTCTCAACCATTCTCTATAGTTGTCAAACCCATATAATTTAGGGTAAATTTTAAAAAATTCATCAAAATCACCTCTCTAATCCATTCCCTATTATATGGATGAGTTATATGGCAACTAAAGTAAAACCAAAATATAGGGACTCACTTTTGATCTATACCACATAATATATCACCATTTACTATATAACAAGACAAAAGAGAAAAAAATAATAAAGAATTAATTTATGGATATGAATAGGGAATAGAATGTAGAAGATTTTTAAAGAATGATAGATAAATATATGGAATGGTGTTTTCTAGCTAAATTGTAAGGAAAAATATATGGAATGGGCTGTGAATGCTCTAAGTTGGTGTAAATCATTCATGCTTGGATAAAATTATCCAACTCATTACATTTTGGTTCGGTGAAAGATATTTTGGAATTTCCAAACTTGCATAAGAATAACAAGAGTGTGTGGTAATTCAATCAATTTCGGCCGTAGCTTGTTCGTATTTAACAAATTGAATTAAAGTATTCAATTACAATTGAGAGGTGGCTAAGGGGGTAACAGGCTGTGCCGTCACTCCTTTTGAATAATAAAAGGATATTGGTTTTAATACTATCAACTTTCACCCGTTGGTTGATAACACTCCCAACTTTCGATTTGTTACCCACTGCTCCCAACTTTAACCTATTTGTTTTTGGCACTCCCGAACTTAACGAACCCTAACTCTGTTAGTTTTCTTGCTAATGTGGCATGTTTTTTAATGACATGGTATGCGTATGTTGCATTTTTTTAAAAAATTTGTGAGAACCACACCTCCACTTCATCATCTTATCCATAAAATCGTAACCTAAACATAACTACCACCACCAGACCTCCACCCTTAGCCACCTCCATCATCACCACCAATAGCCTTTGTCTACCACCAACAACCAAGTGGTGGTCGCCGCCGCTCCTGAAATCACCCCGCCAGTTAGGGGCCAATATGACACATTTCCGACTATATATTCAGGCCAAGCCCACAAACACCGACATAGGATTTTTCCGGCTACACCTACAAACAATCTTCCACACACACAAAATGGGGTGTTGATGTGCGATAAACTATATATAAATATTAATAACTAATTTTCGCAATTAAACACTAAGTCTTAAATTTATAAACCCAAACAATCCAAACTAAGCTTCACACAAACGACAAGTGTACCGGTCGCGTAGCAACACAGTCTAATGAAAATCCGGGTGTCGAACACAAAGACACGTGAGAACGGCTCAGATAATTAACCCTAATCTATGTCTTGCCTAAATAATATATTTCTGTATCTTATTTATTTATACTAACTTAACTAATTTAACTTAACTAACAGTGAAATTTAACGGAATTAACGATAATAAGAAAACGAATCGCCTAGGTAAGATGACTTAACGTTCGTAAGATGACACGGGTGCAAACATGCGGTTGAAACCAGAGTTCTAAAGATGGGCTAACATAGGTGAGGTCAAGGCAACTGGGTCCATACGGCGTCTAGATAGCTTTTAATTCATGGTAGTTAATCTACGTACCCTAATAACTCATCACTTGGTCCATGTCTAAGTTACAGATCTCACTAAGGCTAGAGCTATTACAAACCTAGGAGAAGAGGGGTAATTCAATACTAAGGACAAAATAACTCAACTTACAAACTTAACCTAGCCGACAATAGGAAAACGACACGTGGTCTCGCAACGACTAACCCGATCAACTAACAAGAAAGATAAGCCGACACCTAAGGTCTTGATCCAACTCAAAGGTGGTGAACTCATTGACTTGAATGACTTAAGAAACATAAACCCTAATGGTGACGTCTACCAAACTCAATCAACACACAAAGTATTAACCGAACTATGTAATTAGCAACTACACGAAACTAATTCATGCAATAATCAATCACACGGGGCACATGCAACCTAAAACAAATCTAGTGCAGTGGGTATACATAGAATAAAATCACAAAATATGAACTTTACAATAGAAAAACAATCAACCACTTGTTAAGCACCCTAAACTAGTTAATTTAAACCGTTAAACATCAAACCTAGGTAATTCTAACCACTCTAGCCAATCATAATCAATGAACAACAACAAATATATATAAAGTATTAAACATGTTCATATAAATCTGATTACAAAAGGTTCGAATGATTAAAACTCAAAAACGAACTTAAAATCGTTAAATCAATCAAAACCGACAACCAATGGATAAAAGATAGAACTGTAAGCTTGTCCTCCTAGGTTTCTCCCCTAGAACAGGTGTGGTGGCTTGAAAGATGATTAAAATTCGTTCATAGGGTTTATTTTCCTTAAATATATCTCTAAACTTGCTTAACAAGTCAAAACTAGGTCAAAACCCAAGCTCACAAGCTCACTATAGGACAAAACAGTCGGGCTGCTTGATTTTGGGCAGCATCTTGGACATGGGGGCGCCGCGTAGCGCGACCTTGGACCCCCACCTTGGTCGTGTGGTGCAGGCAAGGCCTTTTTCGTCCGTTTCTTTGTTTTCAAGCTCGTTAAAACTCGTATAAGCGTTCCGTCTTCGATACAATATTCGTTAAGCTTCGTTTCTTCTTCTTAGTTCTCATTTTCCATGCACTTCAACCATGGTACCTACATCAATCAATAATATGTAACTTTAAGCATGAAACAATGGACAATCGTTAAAAGTTAAGCGTAAATCAAGAGCAACAATGGGGTAAAAATCTATGTATTTCGTAACACATCGAATATCCCCACACTTAAACCTTTTTCATCCCTGAAAAAGTAATTTGCATAGGATCATAACCGATAGGTAATAGCAACTCAACTCTTTGACTTTTTTCAATAGTTATAATTCAAAAACATTATCAAAACACTAACCACGATTACCAGTGTATTGGTCCACTTTAAACCTATGCCCTTTCCATACATAACGAGACAAATACGTGTGATTGTTTTTAAGTTTATATGTACTGGTGGAAGCCAAAATTAATATTAATATTTTTTTTTCTTTTGCTTGGTTTTACCGACCGGAAACCACCCCAAGTTGACTTAAACCTCATATCTATCTGAACAAAACATAATAACATTTAAGCAAAACTGAGATGATTAGGGATATTGTTTATCCACCTAAATTTAAGCATTAAGGTCTACTAGGCAACCACTTAGATATTTAATTAAGTTCAATTAAGAACTAACTAGCTAGTTTTCCCCACTACATGGTATACCCCCATTATCAACAAACACCGCAGGACCATCACCGTCGGTGAGTATACACGAATTCATCTGTGGGTTTACATATGACGTGAGCCTTGTGGTCTGTTTCTTAATAGTAATAGGACGCGAGAAAGGAGACCTCATATGGCTAACAGTGTGGTTTGATTAAGCCACTTATGTAATTTGCACTTTAAAGCACGAGTGATCAAGTTTTATGACTTATGATTTGGCAATAAATTGCGGGTTTGTTGTTTTTAGCTTATTTAAATATTCACAAATCCACTTAGGCGATGTGAATACCCAGATGATATACCGTATACCGACCCATAGTCTCCGAACCCTGGAGCATCTCATTAATACATGATTTAAGGTTATAAAACCATACACATATGAAGTGTCCACCACTAAAACTAGAAGTATGTTTTTTTTATGTTTATATCATGGGCTAACTAGTATACCCTAACGTTAAACCTACCCAAGCATCGTATGTCAACATTCAGATTTTCATAAAAATTTAGCAATCAAATCAAATATGAGGCTTGAGTATGGCCCTGGCTTTCATCCCAAAATTATTATAATGCATCCGACCAAAGTTCAAGTAAATTAAGATTCAATTAAAGTCAAACATGTACTGTCTATACCAACTAAAGAGCTGAGCCCACCGACACATCCCAAATTATATGCTCTGATTCAAAGAAAAAATTCATTTTTCTTTTAAGAATTCAGAGTGATAATGATCAGTAGTTAATATCATTTCCTGTTTAATGCAAAAATTTGAAAACAAGGGACAAAAAATTTAAAATCTTTTACCGTTTTTAATTAATTTTTCTCTTAAACCTTTATTTAATTTAATTTTTTTATTTATTAGTACATTTAAAACATCAATTTCCTATCCCCACACTTAAATTTCACATTGTCCTTAATATGAGACAGGAAAAGACAAAAATGAAATAAATAAAGAAAAATGGAACAGACTCCCCTAGTAAATAACAATGAACGTGTGTCATGAGTCATGTTACGTGCCCTCCAATTCAAATGCAAGCCTAAAACTCAAATTCTCTCTACTAAGTAGTCAGTCACGAACAAAAGCGGCACTCATCCAATCAATAATTCAGCAACGTCACTACATACCAAAAGTCAGTAAGTATCCCCCACACTTGATGCAAACTCCAGCACACCAACCAACCCCAGAATAACCTGCAAGAGAAGAAACACCTGAAATAGCAAAAAAAAAATAGAAGCAAAATAAAATAATAATAACGAAACATATTACCGGGTTGCCTCTCGGGAAGCGCTAAGTTTACATAATAGTCTTCAGCCGGGCTAGCTCCTAAAACCTCAATCAGGAGACTTCTCCTTTATCAGCTTCCCATCAATGCTCCTCAAGACTCTCCGTTTAGTAGGGAAGAAACCAACTGCAAAACTCATGTGGTCCTGAAAATCTGAATTCAACTCGAACCACCAATTCATGAATTCCCCCGAAAATGATTCAGTAAAGTGAGGTGGGGAATTCAAACTCGTCATCAAACCATGATCCTTAAGCCCATATATTCTCTTTCTATTTCTTTTAGCCAACTTTTTCAACCTCGACATGTCCCGAATGGAGATTGAGTACGGTTCATGTTTAGGATTTTCACAATCAAAGTGCAATGTTGAAAGACTTAATCACCAACCACCTCATGGCTTTCCTCACAAGGCTCCTTCGTGATCCCCGTACTTAGCTCGTTGTACAATAGATCCTCAAGCAACTTTAAATCACCAAGTGGGTCAAACTCTCATTCATCTATAATGGTAAAATCCATTAAATCTTCACCAAACTCATCCCTAAACTCGTCCTCCCATGAAGTAACATATTCCTCAATTTGACTTTCCATACCATCAACCTCGAACTCAATAATCGGCTCACTAAGTTGTGACTGACTCATTAAACCAAGCTGCATTCCATCTAAAGCTTGTTGGGTCGAAAATTGGGCATTTGGATTTGTATCATGGATGATATGTAACCAATCGAACAATACCTCATCCGGATATGGTATTTTCTCAACGAATTTACCGCATGAGTTTTCATTTCCCATAAGATTCCCCTTTAAGTCTAACATTAAACGTAATCGGGGTTTCACTCGATTTTACTTTTTGCAATCCAAATCCTTTTTATCTCCATCTTCCAAATGGTGTGACATTTATGTTCTTTGAATGTATTCCCGTAAGTCTCCATTACTGCACACTTAAACATAATCGGATCATGGGCACCAGATAGTAGTAGATTAAAATTAATTAAAACTAAAATTAAACTAAAACTAGACAATTAATAAGAGGATAAAATAAAAACTAAACTAACTATATTAATCTAGATATATGCAAAAATGCAAAAGGCAAGTTCCCAAACTGGGGTCGTTCTCTAATTGCCTCAAACTGTGCCCCCGACAGCGGCACCAAAAATTTGATGTGCGAAAAGCTATATATAAATATTAATAACTAATTCTCGCAATTCAACACTAAGTCTTAAATTTATATAACCAAACAATCCTAACTAAGCTTCACATAAACAGCAAGTGTACCGGTCGCGTAGCAGCACAGTCTAATGAAAATCCGGTTGTCGAACACAAAGACTGAGAATACCTTTAAACGACCTAAACGATATCGATTTCCTTAATAGATCAATATACTTTAACGGATCTAGTTCATGATTATACTCTTAATTAATTATGTATATATATGTATTAGTTATTAGATATGTGTATTAGTAATACGTTAAAGGAAGACATGATCGAGGGAGATTTGGACAGAGGTTCGTTACTCAATAATCAAAGCTTTAATTAACAGGGTATGAAACACCCTATATATAGAAGATGGAACCAATTCGTTACACATCCCGTAAGGAATTGGATCCAGTTCGTTAACTTATAGACTCAAAAAGGAAAGCTTAATGAATCTTCGATTCGTTATGCCCCCATTCGTCAACATTCCATGAAGAATGGGAACATACATAACGAACTAGCAGTCCATTCGTTAAACATCCTTAATGAATGGACTTTACATTAGACGAACGGGCTAATTCGTTCAACATCCTTAACGAATTAACCTTACATTAATGAACTAATATAAATAACATAAATACCCTTAACATTAAAATATTAATAAATTACAAAAGATAGTTACAAAGACTCGAGACGACAAAACCGTGCACTAACAAACACCCCTCGTCTTGAGCTCTTTGTCTTTACTTTACTTGAAGCGCTTTGACACCCAATCACGACAACTATGAATCCCGAACTCGTGAAATACACGTAACACGCTGGAACTGCATAGCTCGGTATAGTCTTCCTGGCGCTCTATCAATATCTTATTCACGAACAACACGTCATTTTCAGTCTCTGAAAAGTTAACGAGCCACATTGGATTGATAACTCTAATAAAGTTAGTCTTCAAACCTTTCCCAAGGACAATGACGGCCTCACCATTTCGATTGTCGTAGTACCAACGGTTAAACGTTGAAGACCATGCGGGAAAGTCTTCACCGGTAAATACTTCATCGTTTTTGGTTTTTTTACCTTAAGCATGAGCTTCCTCCATCCCGTATGTGGATCTATCTCGTCAATACGCTTACGAATCGGAATCTGCAGCTTAAAGTAGGAATACCCTCATCAACATTTACATTTTCTTCGTTGAAAGTAGGAATACCCTCATCAACATTGGATTGCTGATAAAGGTCGGGGTATTCCTCTTCTATCACATCTTCTATATCGATCTCCTCATCGTCATAAATAAACGATGTGTTCATCTCAGGAATCGTCGGATCTTGTAAGACTTCTTCATCGTTTATCACCTACACGTCTTCCTTAGCTTCCAACACATCGAGTTCATCATCGTTCAGTCCCAACAATAAAGCAATCTGTTGACGTGTCAGGGACCGATCGACGAACTGCCCTTCTTCAATATCGTCAAGGTTGGCAGAAACTCATCACGATGCCTATCTTGTAATCCATGAACAGGATGGTGTTGGCTTTGATCGACTTTATTGGTTGAACATTAGTCGAATCATGATAAACCACCAACTGTTTATCACCGCCAACACCGCTACTCGTACCGGCACCAGAGGATAAGCCATGAGTTTGTTTCGGCTCATTGCCTCTAACACCCGAGGCATCAGGATCATCGTCATCATTCTTCAGCTTCTTAAGTTGATCGTTCTTGCACGTGAGCTGAAGAATTAGATCCTCATGTTCCTTAATTTTCACCCCCTGAGCCATGACAATCTCACGCGGCTCCTTTGTCTCCTTCTGGCAGTATGAGACAAATCCCATCAAATGCCTATGAGAGATTAATATCTGCTCTTGAGCTTGACGATCGGCCGCCATTTGATTCTTATAAAAATGAATCAAACTCAAGAGCATGTTCATTTGATTTCCCGTGGGCATAGTATGAAACGACAGAGTTATCGGTTGTACTGGACCTTGAGGACGATTAAGCCTCATGAACGAAATGTCCATAGGCTGTGTCGGCATCAAGGTCGGTGTTGGAGAAACCACCTATGTAGCAGCAGTAGGCCTTGGTAATGTAGATAAGACGGATTGAGGAATCATACCAAGCTTTGGATCAGATGTCAGAGTTGTCGTCAATGTGCAATCCGGGGTGCTAGTAGTAAGCGGCACCGCAGGGCTTTGAATATCAGACGTCCTAGGCTCACGAGAACCTATTTCAACTCCAGATCCATAACGAACACGACGTGAGGACAGTTCGTCAAAAGCAAGCTCCTTGCCTTGTACAGGTTGTTGCTCAGCAACGGGAACATCTTGAACTATTTCGTCTGCCATTACTGAGAAAACAAAAACAAACAAATCCAAGATTTATTAAAAACGAAAAAGAAATAATATAAATATTATTATAATACATTTTTGTTTTAAAAATATTTAAAATAAATTCAAGGGTAATTCGTTATTCTTTCTGATTCGTTATAACGAATTAGTTACTTCGTTATAACGAACTGGGTAATTCGTTATCATGAAAAGAGAACAAATTGGATATAACGAATCACTTGATGAAGAGATAACGAATTAATGAACGAATGTGAAGTAATTCGTTATCATTTTTCATCAAGGAGGTTGATTCGTTAAGTCATTGGTAACGATTTGAACATGAACGAATTTCAATTCGTTAGCCTATAACGAATGGGCACCAATAATGTTCAATTTTGACTATCTGGAGTCAAAGTCAAAATTGACAAGAATATTGAAAGTCAAACGCCCAACCCAGATTCAATTATACCATAATACACGATGTATTAACCTACAAATCACACCAATCATCTCGGAAATGTATCGATAACAGATCTATGATAAACATTTTGACAAGAATTCAATCTAAGTTGGGTTAATTAAAGTTTCTGGTTATAAGTTAAATCGATATAAAAATCAATTAATAGACCCCTGAAATGGTCATAAGAATCGACGGTAATCATTGCGTTGTGATCCTTATTACCTAACGAAGCTTAATTGATGAACAAATGAAGGCTTAGAGAGGATCGGTTTTTCTGGAAACATTTTTCCAGAGTTTTGCTTAGTGAAGACGAAAAGAGAATAGTGAATGAAGGCGAATCGTTTGGCACTGTTCCCTAAATAGGACGACTTGGCACATTTCCCAA
Source organism: Bidens hawaiensis (assembly GCF_021521415.1). NCBI lineage: Eukaryota > Viridiplantae > Streptophyta > Magnoliopsida > Asterales > Asteraceae > Bidens > Bidens hawaiensis. The sequence continues at coordinate 108,407 of NW_027497603.1, forward strand.
GACAACGAATCAGCTAATTCGTTAATTTTGAATTAACGAATTAGCCAATTCGCTATCTCCTTCGTAACACGTGGCAAACGAATGATTAATTCGTTAAGATTTAACACGAAACAATAACGAACTAGAAGTAATTCGTGTTTAATTCGTTATATGATGGATGACGAATTAGGGTCATTCGTTACAGAGTGGCAGAAGCGAATTAGAGTGGTAACGAACTGAAGTAATTCGTTATAAAAATAACCCCATTCGTTATCCATAAATAACAAATCAATGTTAATATTATTTTTCAATGTTCTTTTATTTAATTTAAAAATCAAATAAATAATTAAATCAATTAAATAAATGAATAAATAAATCAATAAACAAATCAATGAAACCCCGTATCTCGATGATCTTATAATTTACAAATCTTACCCGACGTGGTAAGATGAAATAACTTAACGTATTTTACGCTCAACACACTTAACTAAAAATAACTTACAAAAATGATTAAATAATACGTAAAAGGAAAATTATAAAATCTTTTTGGTATTTTTCTTTTTCGTATTAAAATATATACATTCAAATCCGAAAAGTAAACATAAAAACATTAAATATTTTTGTGTTTTGGTAAGTTTTTCAAAAGCAGTACATATTTTTGTATTTTTGGTGAGTTTAAGCAGAGAATCATATTGAACAAATTGCCCTTCTATCATAGTTTTATATTTCAGCGATATTATGACTGGTGTTAAGTCGGTCATTGATATTGTTGTCCACTTAAATCCTATAACAAACTTTTAAGAGTTTTTGTGATATGATTAATTGGTTCAATTAAAGCATAGAATATCAGAAACTATCCGCCTCTAATCTCGGTTCAAGCTTAATTTGATTTTTACCGTATCACCCCAACTTGACTTAAACCATTATGTTGTCGATCAAAATTTTTGATTTTATAGATTTTGTTTGATGCACTAAAATTCTTTTACTATGAGTGAGTATGCACGAGTCCATCTGTCGCTTACATACATTGTGTCCCATGGGGTCCGTTTCTTATTGGTATTAAGACGCACGCAAGGGAGGAACAATGTTTGACTAACAGCGGATTTTGATCAAGTAAGTAATTCAAATTGTACAGTGTACAGTAGCGATCAAGTTTAATGACTTTGGGTTTGCTCTAAAAGCGGTTGAAATATTCAACCATATGAATACCCAGATGATTAAGCCGCATAAAGACTCACAGTGTCCAGAATCCTAAAGCTTTTTTAATCAAACTTATTTTGTTTTTGGTGAACAAACAGACATAAGGTTTGAGTATGACATGCTATTACATTTCTGGCATCATTACCAAGATTTTTGGTAGAGACTAACACCCCTTTCAAATTGGCGTTTCTCTATATTTATATCACATACTTTACTCTAATAGCTTGTTTAAGTCCTATTAATGCACCAATGCAATTAAGCACATAGTCTTTTAAGCTTATTTCTCTCTGGATTTGAGGGGCATAAAAAAAAATTCAATCGCCCCAGTTACTTTTAGTCTATAGATTAATGGCTATGCTATCAATCCAAAAGTAGATAACAAGACCAAAACATGCAAGCATGTTCCACAAACTTAAATTTCCGACATAATTTTCAGCGAAAAATTAATTAAAAACACATAACAGTCGCCCAGTCACTTTCAAGTCTCAGGTAAATGACTATATATCCCGAATATTTACAAGTAAATATCAGGACTAAACATATACAAATATATGTCCTTCAAATATAAGTAAATGGCATAATTTTAAGCGACACAATGTAAAAATCTTTTTAGTTTTCTCTGTACAAACTTTAAAAACACAATATTTTTGTCTTTTCGGATTTTTCTTTACAAACAGAAAATCACAATATTTTTGTTTTTTCAAATTTTCAATGTTTTTGATTTTTTTATAAATATTTTAACCAAAAAACACAATATTTTTGTATTTTTCAAAATTAATTAGATTTTCTCTATACAAACAAAAAACATAATATTTTTACTATATTTTTGTATTTTTAAATGTTTTAAATATTTTTGGATTTTCTCTACACAAACAAAAAGCACAATATTTTTGTATTTCTTTTTCACCCCCAAAACCCAAAACATTAAAATAAACGAAAGAAAAAAAAATTAACATAAAATAAAGATAATCATCGTTTCAGGATATCATCAAGAGTTTTTAATCCATTTAAAGCAAGCAAAAAGTTAAAAATGTGGTTTATCAAATGCCTTGGTATACAAATCGGCTTTTTGTAAATCTGCGTGCACTTTCTCAATATCAATTAATTTCTTTTCAAAGCAATCCCGTATAAAATGATATCGAATTTCGATATGTTTAGTTTTTGAGTGTTGCACGGGATTGTTGGTGATACTTATAGCAGCAGAGTTATCAATATAGATGGGAGTAGTAAGAAACTTCAAACCGTAATCCCGCAAGTGTTGCTGGATCCATAAAACCTGTGAACAGAAACTCGAGGCTGCCACATATTCGGCTTCGGAGGTTGAAGTGGAGACCATTGTCTGCTTCTTACACTGCCAGGAAACAAGCCGGTTTCCTAGGAATTGACAACTCATTGTGGTCGATTTAAAGTTAATCTTGCATCCTCCATAGTCCGAATCGGATAACACAGTTAAATAGAAGCTATCGTCATTGGGATACCATAACCCGGTGTCAGGATTACCCCTCAGATAGTGAAGTATACGCTTAACCGCTGCCAGGTGAGTCACTCGGGGACTTGATTGGTACCTAGCACACAAGCAAACTGCAAACATTATGTCAGGCCGAGAAGCAGTTAGATACATTAAAGAACCGATCATCGCTCGATAAAGGATAGGATCGACGGTATCCTCCAATTCATCCAGTGATAAATTGTGACCCACAGGGAGAGGTGTTGAAGGGATTTTTCCGGCAGTTATCTTGAATCGGCTCAAGACATCGTTCACGTACTTCGTCTGATGAATGAAGGTTCCTTTGTCAGACTAATGAACCTACAACCCTAAAAATAAGTTCATCTCTCCAATCGAGCTCATTTCGAATTTAGTTTGCATTGACTTCTCGAAATCCTTACATAACTTGTCATTTGTTGACCAAAAGATAATGTCGTCGACATATATCTTGACGAGGAGTAGATCATCACCAACATTCTTATAAAATAATGTGCAGTCTACAGTTCCTCGCTTGTAGACGTTGTTAGTAAGATGGTCAGCAAGCGTGCCATACCAAGCTCTTGGGGCTTGATGTAGACCATACATGGCCTTGTTTAAACGATAAACTCGGTCCGAATAATCAGGATCTTCAAAGCCAGTAGGCTGCAAAACAAACACTTCCTCATGTAGTTCTCCATTGAGAAAAACACTTTTCACATCCATCTGATAAACTTTAATGTTCTTGTAAGCCGCATAAGCCAAAAATATTCGTATAACTTCAGTGTAGTCTATGCCCTCTTGCTGATGAAAGTCTTGTACCACTAACCTTGCTTTGTTTCTCACGATCACCCCACGATCGTCCTTTTACATATAAATACCCACTTTATTGGAATCAATTTCTTAACTCTAGCAGGTTTATCAATGAGATCCCATACACCAGTCGGTTAAATTGTTGCAATTCCCCTTGCATCGCTTCTACCCAAGATGGATCTTCGAGTGCCATACGAGTAGTCATTGGCTCCACTTGAGATAGAAAGCAAGTGTATTTGGCGAGATTCATGATTCCCGAAGAATGCAAATCCGCATAAGCACAAATATGTTAGACTCACTTGAAGTAGCAACTTGATGGCGCGTTTTCACACCTACATCAAGTTCACCAATGATGTTGTCCTATGAATGATAATTATGAATCCGAAGAATAGGATTCTCAGGCACAACAACATTGTTCATTAAATTAGTGAGATTATCCTCAGCATCATGAGACGATTCACCAATCTCATATGTTTCAGGTAATGAAGCCGAGGAAGAATCAACAAAATGACTATCATACGAAGAGATATAAATCACATCGGATACTTCAGGAAGATCATCTTGTAGAGCTTCTTCATAATTAGAAAAAGAAGATCTCGGAGGTAAGTATTGGTCTTCCAAATGCGCACGCACCAAGTCTTCATCTGGTTGGTCAACTATTTGAGTGAATGAATTAAATAAACTCTCGTAGTCGAAGGTCCAATCAGGTCCTTTACCTTGGGAAGGTATGGTATACCTTTGACAATCAACATGGTACCACTCCTCTACACAGCCCGAGGTAAAGTTAAATACACGTTTCTTAGGTGATGCGTAACCTAAGAAGTAACCTTTAATTGCTTTTTCTTCAAAATTTCCCGCATCTTTCTTCAACATAGTACACGGACACCCAAATGGTTCCAAGTACTTTAAATTAGGCTTACGCTTGTTCAAAAGTTCATAACTCGTCTTCTGAAGATTCTTTATGGTCAAAACACGATTGAGCGTGTAGCAAGCAGTATTCACAGCCTCTTTCCAGAATTGAACAAGAAGCTTAGAATCTGTGAGCATTGTTCTTGCTGCCTCAATCAATGTTCTGTTTTTCCTTTCAGCCACCCCATTCTGTTGTGGTATGTAAGGAGCACTGTATTCTCGATGAATTCCTTTTTGAACACAAAAGAAATTCAATAAGTTATTTTCAAACTCCGTACCATTATCACTTCGAATATGTGTCACTTTCAGTTTGTATAGTGATTCGATCTTAGTGATTAAATTTTGAACCAGAATGGGTGTTTGATCTTTTGAACTCATAAATAATAACCATGAATATCTTGAATAATCATCAGTGACGACTAGACAATACCAATCACCAGCAGTTTTCGCACGATTCACAGGACCAAACAAATCCATATGAAGTCGTTCAAGTGGAGTATCAATGGTATTGATTAACTTAGATGGGTGTGTCTTCTTCTTCTGTTTGCCCTTTTTACAAGCAACACAGTGGTCAAATAACTTAAATTGTCTCAAAGAAACACCATCAACCAGGTCATTTGCCATTAAATAATTCATTTTCCTGACATGAATATGACCCATTCTTCTGTGCCAAAGAATCGTGTCCTTTTCAGTTGCCTTAAAAACAAAACTCGTTTCCACAGAAGTTGATACTTTAGATGTCATGTTCAACACATAAATATCATTCGATCGAGGTGATCTCATGACTACCATGTCCTCAAGAATGACGTATACCGGTTTTAAAATTAGACATTCTTTATCAGTAAAGACGTAGTATATTTCTTATCACAGATTTCTGACACACTTAACAAGTTGTGATCAACTTTATCACAATAGTTGACTTTTTCAAACGTGATGCACCCATTTGACACATCACCCTTTTTAGTGATCATACCTCCCGAATTACCAGCAAACGCAACCTACCCTCCTTGTATATTTTAAACATTTGTTAAGAGATTGATATTGTCAGTAATGTGACGAGAGCATCCACTATTCATTATCCAGTTTTCACCAGAAATAGTCTTGGATGAACCCTACACATGAAAAGAAAATGATCAGTTCAAAAAGGCAGCCCATGCCTCAGTCTTGGGCACCTCTTGAGTTTCTCTTGAATTTTTAACATTCAGTGAATCCAAATGATGCTTAGCTGCTTGTGAATAAGTCATAGGACGATTAGACTTTCTTCGTAAGTATGCAGCTTGAACAATATTTGTATTAACATTTTTGCAAATAGGTTCCGTAGGAACAAATTTGGGCTTAATGTTACTTACATTCTCATTAACATGAATCACCTTTCGAGGATTCACATCAGAAAACATAATGTGAGTTTCATCATCGAAAGACATTGTTCTTATCAAAATCTCCTTGATCACAGGAACGGGTTTGGATTGTTCCTTGATAAATGGGTGAAGATTTTGAGATTTCTTCAGACCACTGTTTCTGACTACATGACCATGTTCACCACAGAGAAAGCACGTTCTCATGTCAACATGTTCATATGATGGTTTACCAGAAACATGTGCAACCGAAGGTTGATGATAAACTCCAGCAATGGGACCTTTATCCAAGTCATCAAACGTCACAAATTTTCGTTTCATGTAGAAATCCATATTTGAGCAATTTGAAAAGCTTTGTAAAGAATCAGTTCCATTTGACTTCACAAACTGAACATTTTAAGAAGATTTTAACAAATTTTTAGCTTTTATCAAAGGATCTACTACTTTTGATATATTGGATTTCACAAACTTGTTTTCAAGGTCTTGTAACTTAGAAGTTTCATTGTGAAAGACATTTTCAATCAATTCAGGCTTGATCAACTCACGAGGAATATCTTTCTCAGTGAACATTGTGCTTATCCCTTTAAACTTAAAACCACGACCAGTTTATGGCTTAGAAACAACAGGATTGATAAAATGCATCAAATCCTCATCAGAAACTTTAGGCTTTTCTGATTTCTTAGCCTTCACTGGTTTAACAACTTTCTCCTTTTTCATTTGAGTTATGGTTAAACCATACACCGCCTCCTCAAATTTATGAGGTTCATATAAAATGTGATTCAAACTTGGAATGTTCTAGTTCTTGTGTATCACTTTAGGTTCAAACACATCCTCAATGATAACTTTCTCAACATTCTAAACAAAAATTTTGTTGCTTTCAACATGATATTTTTGAGTTGACGATTGGGCTTTAACATTATCAGTTTTTATTGGTTTAGGTTTTTCTGAAACAACAGGTTCATTAACAGCCACTTCTTCTTTTTCAGCAAAAGGATTTGCAGTATAGTCATTATGAAAAGGTGGTAGTACTTCAACAAAACATACACTCTTTTTAGAATCTTTTTGCTTACCAGTTACTTCAATTATCTCATTTAGCAAAAATGATGAGTTTCTAAATTTACCCAACTTATTCTTCAATTCAAGAACTTCATTCTCAAGCTTAGTTATCTTAGATTGATGTTTCAAGATTTCTTGAAATTTTTGATCATTAATTGTCATTTTAACTGACAATTCAGCTTTGAGATCATGGTTACTAGTAGACAATGCTTCAATTTTCTCCCTAGATCTCATTTGAGATTCTAAAGGTTGTCTATAAGTATCCTTAAGCGAAGCAATTTCTTTCACTAAATGGTAATTATGATCTTTCGATGATTCTAAATTAGGCTTAACTGTCTCACAATCAACACAAGGCACATTAATAGATAGATTAACAGAATCAGAAACGGAAGAACTAACCTCGTCGATTTTGTCCATACAAGCAAATGTAGTTGGATGCATTTGGCATGAATCATCAGAATTAGACTCAGTGTCGTTGTCAAAAGATAGCTCATTCCCACTTGAATCATGAAAACTCTCATTTAACTCGAACATAGCCAAGTTAGCTTGATTGTCATTGCACAACAACCTTTTTGTCCAATCAGTTCCATCAGCAGCAGACAACAAAGCTTGTGATCCCGAAGCAGACGGTTTACTTCAAGACGGTTTATCAGCATCATTACTCTTTTTTACAGCACTTCTATCTTGGATTCGAGGTCCAGTGTACTCTTTCTTTGATTGTTCACACTCTTTGGCAAAGTGGCCAAACTCTTGACAGTTATAACACTTGACTTTAAGTTTATCAAAACCAACTCTCTTGTTCAACGATGGTAGATCTTTCTTGTTCTTTGCATGAACTTCCTCACTTTTCTCACTATCATTGTCATATTCAACTTAAGATCCATATGTTCCAAATCATCAGGATCGATTTGGTCATAATCTTCATCGGTTAACTCACTCGTAATAATTTTACTAACAACAAAGTTCTCATACGAAGTCATAAAAGCACACAAAAAGGCAAAATTTTGTTCAGCCTCTTTCATGTTCACATTCGGTGGTGCTGAGAATTGATTTGCTTTAGCAGATGTTCCAAAACCTCCAGAATTATCATTGAAACCAGATGCTAAAAAGCAAAAACCTGGATCACTATAAGTTGTGGTTGAACCTTCATTTTCATTCTGAGTAAGAAATGCAGTGATCGGAGATACTATGGTTCTCAAAGGCATACTTCCATCATAGAAGGATGGATCTTGACTTTCTTTTGATGACTTTTTTCACTTCAAACATATTCCCGAGCTTCAATCTTTTGCGTAAACTCAGAAGCAGTCAAATCTTCGTTTTTGAAATAATTATTCTCCTTTAACACCATCAGGAATGTTGAGTATGAACTAGGTAAAGCATTTTTAACTGTATCCATCTTTTCAGATTCAGAAGGTTCCATCTTTAACTTTTTCATTTAAGAAATTAAATGATTGAAACGAGTAATCATTTCCTCAACAGTTTCACCTTTGAGTAAGTTAAAGTTTCGAAATTGGAAATTTAACATTACTTTATTGCTCTCCTCAGTATTACCCATGCTTCTCATTCTGATGTGTTGAAACAAAGAATCACTGTTCTTGATACTTCTAACTTGATGGAATATATTATCTGGTAATGCCATAGTAAGAGTCGAATATGCTTTTGTCTCGATCTTTAAAGCCTTCTTCTCCTCTTGACAATATTGTGAAAAAATATTTAGGGATAAAACCAGTAGTCTTATCACCAATCATTGGTACAGTGTAAACATTATCAAGACATCTTGAGCAATCGGGATGCACATAATCAAGATGTGCTCGAAATCGGGTTCCCATTTTGCAAAATCACTGAATTTATTCAGTCGAGGACATTTGGAATGAGATCCAATTTCAGCATCCAAGTGTAACATCTGTTGCATAAGCACGTTCTGAGATGCCAATGCATAAAAACCAGCCATTGTAAATAACAAGTTCAAATTTGACCAAAAAGTCAAACCTAAGGGTTAATATGGAAACTTTTGTAACGAATCAGATTAGATAACGAATCAGATGAGGTAATGAATTAAGGACGAATCAAAGACACGTCACTAACGAATCAATGTAACGATTCAGGAACAGATTGTTGACGAATCATTGACTAATTGAAATGACGAATCAATATGACGAATCAACTTGACGAATCAAGATGATGAATCAAAATGACGATTTGATCACGAATCAGTAATGAGTTCAATAACACGAATTAACTACAGTTGATAACGAATCAACTACAGTGATTAATGAACCAGGTTGTTAGACGGTTGTAACAAACTTAGCCACATGGCACGAATCTGTTCTGAAAAGTTAACGAATCTTTTCAGAAAAAGTAACGAATGAGGACACGTGTGTAAAAAATGAAATATAACGAATTAACGTCATTGATGAATCTTCAAATCTTCAAGTTGTTTTTCCAGAAATCTGGAAAATTTCAAGAATAAAAAACAACCAAAACCAACTCTTATTTCTAATATCAACTCAAAATCCAATCAAATTGGCCAAATCTTAGCTTAAACTACTCGTAAACAATTCGCGATTCCGATTATCACAATCCCGTAACCTTAACCGATTAACCAATCACCAATTGTCACAAATCTTAACCCCTGATCCGTACAAAAACTCATCCAAACCAAATCCACTCCAAATCACAATTCAATCCACACAACCATTCCTTAAACCTTCCCAAACACAAATCAAACCAAAATCAATCCATAATTAACAGATCCAACTGTTAATTCTTTCAAATTCAATAAAAACTTAATCAAACTATTAACGATCAAGATAATACTTAATAATCCTTAATCAAGAGCAATCGAACACCCGAAAGCTCTGATACCACTTGAGAATACCTTTAAACGATCTAAACGATATCAATTACCTTAATAGATCAATATACTTTAACGAATCTAGTTCATGATTATACTCTTAATTAGTTATATATATATATATATATATATATATATATATATTAGTTATTAGATATGTGTATTAGTAATACGTTAAATGAAGAAATGATCGAGAGAGAATTTGGACAGAGATTCGTTACTCAATAATCAAAGCTTTAATTAACAGGGTATGAACATCCTATATATAGACGATGGAACCAATTCGTTACACATCCTGTAACGAATTGGATCCAGTTCGTTAACTTACATACTCAAAAAGGAAAGCATAACGAATCTTCGATTCCATGACGAATGGGGACATACATAATGAACTAGCAGACCATCCGTTAAATATCCTTATCGACTGGACTTTATATTAGATGAACTAGTTAATTCGTTAAACATCCTTAAAGAATTAGCCTTACAATAACGAACTAATATAAATTACATAAATACCCTTAACATTAAAATATTAATAAATTACAAACGATAGTTAAAAAGACTCGAGACGAAAAAACCGTGCACTAACAAAGAAACGTGAGAATGGCTAAGATAATTAACCCTAATATATGTCCTGCCTAAATAATATATTTCTTTATCTTATTAATTTAAAACTAACTTATCTAATATAACTTAACTAACGGTGAAACTTAACGGAACTAACTATAATAAGAAAATTTATCACCTAAGTAAGATGAATTAACGCTCGTAAGACGACACGGGTTCTAACATGTGGTTGAAACCAGAGTTCTAAAGATGGGCTAACATAAGTGAAGTCAAGGCAACTGGGTCCCTATGGTCAGTTTTACCAGAAAACCCTAACGATGTCTAGATAGCTTTTAATTCATGGTTGTTAATCTACGTACCCTAACAACTCATCACTTGGTCCATGTCTAAGTTAAATATCTCACTAAGTCTAGTGCTATTACAAAACTAGGAGAAGAGGGGTAATTCAATACTAAGGACAAAATAACTAAACTTACAAACTAAACCTAGCCGAAAATAGGAAAATCGCACGTGGTCGAGCAACGACTAACCCGATCAACTAACTAGCAAGATAAGTCGACACCTAAGGTCTTGGTCTAAATCAAAGGTGGTGAACTCACTGACTTGAATGACTTAAGAAACATAAACCCTAATGGTGACTTCTACCAAATTCAATCAACACACAAAGTATTAACCGAACTATGTAATTAACAACTACACGAAACTAATTCATGCAATAATCAATCACACGGGGCACATGTAAACTAAAACACATCTAGGGAAGTGGGTATACACAGAATAAAATCACAAAAATATGAACTTTACAATAGAAAAACAATCAACCACTTGTTAAACACCCTAAACTAGTTAATTTAAACCGTTAAATATCACACCTAGGTGATTCTAACCACTCTAGCCAATCTTAATCAATTAACAACAGCAAATATATATAAAGTGATAAACATGTTCATATAAATCCGATTACAAAAGGTTTGAATGTTTAAAACTAATAAACGAACTTAAAATCATTAAATTAATCAAAACCCACAACCAAAGGATAAAAGATAGAGCCGTAAGCTTTTACTCCTTGGTTTCTCCCCTAGAACATGTGTGGTGACTTTAAAGAAGATTAAAATTAGTTCATAGGGTTTGTTTTCGTAAAATATATCTCTAAACTTGCTTAACAAGTCAAAACTAGGTCAAAACCCAAGCCCACAAGCCCACTAAAGGACAAAACAGTTGGGCTGCTTGATTTTGGGCAGCATCTTGGATATGAGGGCACCGCGTAGCATGACCTTGGACCCACACCTTGTTCGTGTGGCGCATCCCAGGCCTTTTACGTACGTTTCTTCGTTTTCCAGCTCGTTAAAACTCGTATAAGTGTTCCGTCTTCGATACAATCTTCGTTTAGCTTCGTTTCTTCTTCTTAGTTCCCGTTTTCCATGCACTTCAACCATGGTAGCCACATCAATCAACAATGAAACAATGGATAATCGTTAAAAGTTAAACGTAAAAAAAGCGCAACAATGGGAAAAAAGTTATGTATTTTGCAGCACGTCAGGCATAGTGGCAGGAGTGTTCAGGTAACATTGACAGTTGGTGGTCAGTTGTTGTGTTCGATAACCCCAATCACCATCGCCCAATTTCATCACAACCGAACCACCTCTAACCTAAGCCTCGTTGAATCAACCCCAAATTACACAAGATTTGGCGATTTTACAATAGATAGAGGTGGTGGTGACGATTTCCATAGTTGTATGAGGTCCAAAACAGATCTGGACATAGAGAGTATGGTGGGTGAGGGGTTGCGAAATCAATATAGTGTTTTTGTTTCAGAACCGATGGAAACCAATTGTGATGGCACAATAAACTGAAGGACTGTTGTGGTGATGTGGGGTGGACTGAAGAGGTGGTGGGTTCGATGGTGGTGGAAATGGATGATGGTAGTGGTTATGTTTATGTTAGGGTTTACGAAGAAGATGATGAAGTGGTGGTGTGGACACATAACTTTTTAGAAAAAACTGCTACATACACATGCCATGTCATTAAAAACATGCGATTTTAGCAAGAAAACTAACAGAGTTAGGGTTCGTTAAGTTCGGGAGTTCCAGAAACAATTAGGGTTAAAGTAGGGTGTGGTGGGTAACAAATCGAAGTTTGGGAGTGTTATTAACCAATGTGTGAAAGTTGAGAGTATTAAAAACCAATATCCCAATGATAAACCCGATCCCACAGTAAACAAAATTATAGTTCTTTGGTGTCGATAAGTTATCGTGCATGACCCGATGAACTCTTTTAAAAAATGTAATAGCTTCGTGGGCAAGAGACCCAACTGTATCAAAAGGAAAATGAATGATGATGTGCTGATTCTCGGCACATGCTTTCTCATGCTTAGCAATTTTGCCTGATTCCGCCTTCAACACAGCCTGCCTAACAACAAACCCGGTATCCGTGAGCCCAACAAGGGGGATACTCCAGTAAGGTCTATACAAAGCTTGTTAGTTGGTTTGGAGAACAAAGAATGATATTATTTTCAATAAAAAACCTATGGTGATCAATGAGAAAAATGGTCAATGACATTAAAGCCATATCATTTGTACAGGTCAAGAGCATAAGCAAACGTGAGAGTCTAGAATGTGAAAAGTGGTACAAGTTTAATTTAGTTAACTATCCTTTATAGTTATCTTGGCATGCTGCTTTGGTTGATGTATTTCCTTTCCTTGTATGTTCAAGCGACTGCTACTTGCTGCCCCTTTTATCTGTTTTTGTAATCGTTGAATATGAAAATGAGGCAGGGAAGAAATTTTATTATCTCAGAATGAAAATTACACCAGAACAAGAAACAAAGAATAATATATATAGACAAACATATATGGCGTATATATCATGCGTTTTGTAAGTATATACAATTATGTAGATGGCCGCAATCAACAATCCACGTAAGGCAATTATCCCACCCGTCAATAACCTATCACTAAGAACAATACTTGATAAGGATTGTCTCAACTACAACAATTTCATGATTGGTATCGAAGCTTGAGAATCATTCTCATGCAAGAGAAGAAATCTTACATATTGGACGATCCTATACCCGATAAACCTAACACTGATGATATTTATGCCTATAATGATTGCTTAAGATACAATGAGGATTCGGTGCAAGTTTCTTGCCTCGTGTTAGGAGTTATGATTCCCGAGATTCAAAAGGACTTTGAAACTCATGGGGCATACGACATGATCACCCAACTAAAGGAAATGTTTCTTACACAAGCTAGGGTGGAACTCTTCGAAACGGCTCGAGCGCTTCATGCATGTCTTATGGAAGAAACCCAATCGGTTTCATCTTATGTGCTTAAGATGAAAAGCCACATTGATCGACTCGAACGGCTAAATTGTCCCGTTTCAAAATAGTTAGCCACTGATTTGATCCTCAATGGCTTAACCAAGGAACTACGACATGAATGGATGGGACAAGAGTATTGGTGAGCTTCAAGCAATGCTCAAAACGGCCAAAGCGGGAATGGGTAAAAATGTTTTACTGGTTCTCACGATCAAAGAAGGTGGTAAGAAGAGGCATCACCCACCTAAAGCAAAAGTTTCCAAAGGTAAGGGACTCGTCAAGGGCAAGTTCAAAGGGAAGGATAAAGCGGAACCACCCAAACCAAATGAGAAGAAGTAAGGTTTGCTCGGAAGACCCATTATTTAGTTGTGGTGAGATAGGACATTGGAAGAGGAATTGTCCAACCTATCTCAAGGAGTTGAAAGACAAGAGGGATACGGGGCAAACCTCAGGTATAACTTTCATGATCCATATTGATCTTAATATTATTTCTTCTAACACATGTGTATTGGATACTGGATGTGGAACTCGTATTTGCATTTTATTACAGGGGTTCAAATGAAGTAAAATTTTCAAGAAAGGCGACACAAGTCTCTTCATGGGCAACGGAGCAAAAGTTGATGTCGAAGCCCAAGGAGACTACATTTTGAAGCTTCCATGTGGTTTGGAAGTTTTTTTGAAAAACAGTTTCTTTGCTCCTAGTTTAACTGGGAATATTATATATGTTTCTCTTTTAAGACAATGTGGTTCTGATTTGAAATTTGTGGACAATGGTATTTTTGATTTTATGAATGATGTCTTTTATTTTAAAGCAATGCCGTCTAATGTAATTTATTATTTAGTTCATAATAACACATTCTTTGATAACACGTTGTACCAATCAAGCACCAAGAAACTCAAAATGGATTTGAGTAAGACCTATCTTTGGCATTGTCGCCTTGGTCACATAAACAAAGATCGCATACATACACTTCAAACGAATGATCTTTTAGAAACAAATGAAAATGATTCATTTGGTAAGTGTGAATCTTGTTTACAAGTAAAGATGACCAAGGAACCCTTTACTATAACTAACGAAAGAGCGAAAGACTTATTAGGTATCATACATTCGGATGTATGTGGTCCTCTTAAGGCATTGACAAGGAATGGTGAAAGATACTTTATTATCTTTATCGACGATTATAGTCGTTATGGGTATGTGTACTTGTTAAGACACAAAGATAAAGCTTTTGAAATGTTCAAAGTCTTCCAAAATGAAGTAGAAAATCGACTCAGTAAAACTATCAAAGTACTTCGTTCGAATAGAGGAGCTGAATACCTTAGTGGCGCTTTTCAAAATCATATTAGGAGTTGTGGGATCATCTCACAACTCGCTCCACCTGGAACATCACAACATAAGGGTGTGTCCGAAAGGAGGAATCTAACTCTATTGGATATGATTTGATCTATGATGGCTAGATGCACATTGCTTCTATCATTTTGGGGTTTCGCATTTCTCTCCGCAGCCCGTATTCTAAATATGGCCCCAACCAAGAAAGTGGACAAGACATCTTTTGAAATTTGGCATGGAAGGGCTCAATAATTATCATATTTAAGCACAACACCTAAAACAAATTAGAAAGCCGATCCAATAAAGTGTATCTCTGTAGGATATCCCGAAGACTCTATGGGATATTCTTTTTACAAACCAACCGAGGAAAAGGTGTTTATTGCTCGAAAGGCCGAGTTCATGGAAACTAAGTTCCTTATGGAAGGAACTAGTAGAACGGTGGAACTTGAGGAGGATAGAGAACCACAATCCGATACACGTTTGGTTGATACTAGCAATCAACAAGAGGTTGTTGAGAATGATCAAAAGATTGATTAGGACATACAAAACGTTCGCAGATCTGGTAGAATTAGTAATCCGCCCGAAAGATATGGATTTTTTTGGATGCTATGTGGTAGATTCGGATGAACCCACCGTGGCAATGCTGCAGTCAATTAGGAAATTATTTTCCATAACCGCGTATTATGACTATGATATTTGGCAAATGGATATCAAAACCGCTTTCCTAAATGGACATCTTGAAGAAGATGTCTATATGATTTAGCCTGAAGGTTTTGTTGATCCACAACATCCTAATAAAGTATGCAAGTTAAAGAAATCAATCTATGGACTGAAACAAGCATCTAGAAGTTGGAATCTTCGTTTTGATGAAGAGGTTAAAACATTTGGATTCATCAACAATGCTGATGAGTCTTGTGTGTATAAGAAAGCTAGTGGGAGCATCATTACTTTCTTAGTACTGTATGTTGATGACATACTACTATTTGGAAATGACATTCCAACCATGGAAGGTGTGAAAGCCTGGCTTGAGAGTTGTTTTTCCATCAAATATCTTGGTGAAGCCATCTATATTTTGGGAATAAAAATCTACAGGGATAGATCAAGGAGGTTGATAGGTTTAAACCAAAGTGCATACATTGATAAAATATTGAAAAGGTTCAAGATGGACAACTCTAAGAAAGGTTTTGTACCCATTCAAAGAGGAACGATATTGAGTGCGTCTTAATTTCCAAGCTCAAAGAATGAGCAAGAGAAAATGAAAGGAATCCCATACGCGTCAGCTATAGGATCCATCATGTATGCAATGATATGCACTAGACAGGACGTGTCATGCGCTTTGAGCATGACAAGTAGATACCAACAAAATCCGGGAAGTAGCCATTGGATGGCGTTTAAGAGTATACTGAAATACCTTAGAAGGACTAAGGATATGTTTCTAATATACAGTTCTAGTGAGGAGGAACTCAATGTAAAAGGTTAGACGGATGCGAGTTTCCAAACCTATCGAGATGATTCTCGATCACAATCGGGACATGTGTTCGTTATGAATGGTGGGGCAATCTCTTAGAAGAGCTCAAAACAAGATGTGGTAGTGTTGTCCACTATAGAATCAGAATACATCGCCGCCTCATTGGAAGCACAAGAAGCTGCTTGAATAAAGAAGTTCATTGTCGACCTAGGGTGGTCCGTACCATTCGATACCCTTTAGAGATCTTTTGTGACAACGAGAGTGCAATTGCTCAAATCAAGTAACCTCGTGCACATCAATAGACGAGGCACATTGAGCGGAGATTCAACTAAATAAGAGATGAAGTTGAGAAGGAAAAGATATGTATTCGCAAAGTTCACACCGATCAAAACATTGCGGATCCACTCACAAAGCTCCTTGAAAGGCTGAAACATGAAACTCATACTTGTGCCTTAGGACTTCGATATTCTAGCGATTGGATTTGATCTATTTTGTATTTGGATATTGGAAAATTGTTATTTTAACACATTCATATGATTATGTTTTATGATTATGACATTTTGAGTTATGTTTCATTTAGCATGTTTAAATCCATGAATAAGTTAATTATTCTAAATGTCCCTGGTCGGTCATATTTGTGGGAACAAATGTGAAGGTAACACCATTATGAACTTGGATTGGTGGATATTCAATAAGTATGAATATAGAGTAAGGAATTGCTATCAAGGTTCATAGATATTTATGGGATATAAGTATTGGACTGACCCGCTCTCAAATGTTACTATGTGAATCTTTGAGATTGGTCATAAGTAAATGTGAGTAAAGGCAAATATCATAGTATCTTCCGACCTGAGATACATATTGGGTCTCGATATTCACCAAATATTATTCTTAGACCTAGTTCGTCGCTGCTCTGAAACATGACATTACATAAGGCTAAGTTCTGGTGTAATACAAAGCGTATGTAGTCAAGATGGAATTTGTCCCTCTTATTCGTTGAGAGTAAGATGTCTAAGGTCTGCTAAGTTAAATCAATAGAGAATGATCACTTTATGTCTCTGGATTTTACATAACATCTGTGACAAAAGGATAAATGAATAATTCACCTAAATCATTTCAAGTAAGTGACTTGAAGGGGATGATGTTATTGAATGGCACTTAATCATACGTATTAGGGGTAGTAAACCATTGTTAGGCGGTATTGCTATTTGCATCAATCTCCTATGTATCTTGTGCAAGTGGGAGATTGTTGGACTCGGTCTGCCCAAGACACATATTAAATCTATGTGGCTAGTGCGTTATGATCCAAGTCGGGTCATACCCAATAACAAGCTAGACAAACACTTAAAATATTTAGGAAATGGGTTGCTAAATATTAGCTCTTGAGAAACCAATAAATTATATGGATAATTTATTTGAAAATCATGTCTTATGATATTATTTAATTGGGTTAAATAATATAAGAAACAAATGAGTTATAACATTTGACACATTATTTGTTACATGTCACATAATATATCAAAATGTAACATACAATATTTGAAAGAAAATAATAATAATAATAATAATAATAATAATAATAATAATAATAATAATAATAATAATAATAATAATAATAATAATAATATAACGAAGGGGCGGCCCCCTTTGTCTTGGGAAGGTCCCAACTTTCAAATATGCATGCATCCTTTGATTAGATTACTTGGAAAAACTCATTTCTCTCTCATTCCATTCAAGTGATTGCAAGAACACAAAAATCTCTCTCTCTCTCTCTCAAAATCGGCCAAGAGGAAGAACAAGGTGGGAGAAGTTTTTGCAATCAAATCCTAGCATGAAAAGGTGTTCGTTGGTGGCTTCTAGGTATACAAGCTTGAGGCTCTTCTCCCTTTTGAAGACTAGCTACTCAAATCTTCATCCTCTTCATTTCTCTTAGCATCTTGAAGGTAGCATGCTAAAACACCATAGGGTTGTTTTGATAGTGTGTATTTTCGTATATGGATCCGGGTTTTGGGTTTTTCATGTAAAATCGGTTTTATATTCATCTAAATAACAAGAATTAAAACAAATTTATCGGCTGCGTTTTCCATATAAATATGGTTATAAGACTTTGATAATATTTTTAAAACCCAACAATATATATATATATATATATACATACATAAACACGTATATATATTTAAATAAAGATGAACAAACTTAGTTAGTTCTGTTAGTTGCACAAAAAAATAACGTATATATATATATATATGTGTGTGTGTGTGTTTGTGTGTGTGTGTGTGTGTTAAATAGTTAGCCGTGCACAACTAAGGAAAGGGATTACCGTTAGCTCCGAACATAACAGGAACCAGGTGAGTTTCTAGCTCCATTTCCTTGTTATGTTTTCTGGGCTATGTGCATACTCAATGTGATTAGTTAATACTCTTACCTTAAGTGATAAGTGTATTCTATATGAATGGTGTTTGAATTGTTATAGAAAATGTTAAAGAATGCATGTAATTATATGAAAGATGACATGAAGAAAAGTATGTATGAAAGTATGGTTTTTTGGTCGTACGGAATGAAGGGACCAGACCCTCACAATATTTATGAGGATAGGGACCAAACCCTTATAATATATGTGATGTTCGAGACCATACCCTCATAATATTTGTGATGCTAGGGCTAGACCCTTACAATATCTGTGAGTTTATAGGGTGGAAGGCTCTTTAAAACGTAACAATAGTTATGCATGTATCGTGTAAGGGGTTGTTATGCAAGTGCTGAACTAGTAAGATGTCTCAATGATTAAGAGAGTCTGAACCACTAAGATCTGAAAAAGTTAAAGTTTGTTTGGTTGGACATCTGAATAACTGTACAAAATGACTATCTTACGCTCTGAACTATTTTATGCCGAATGAAATGTATCTTTTTGTTTAAAACTATGAACGATAAATAATAATAATAAAAAGAAAAGACAAAAATCATAGAAAAATCAAATTGCACATTATTACTTCAAAATTCATGGAAACATACTAAAATCCAAATAGAAATTAATACTTTGTTTACAATTTTAATTTTATTAATTTGAAATTAGTCGAGTGGCTATCTCGTCACGCAAAGTATTCATATACTCAACGCCTTGTGAACCCCATTCTATGTCGTGAATGAACTCGCCATCACTTTTTTTGCCTTGTGTTTCAGAAAAAATGGTGTTCTCATCATAGTCCAAAAATAATTGATCATGGATATTGCATTTCCTTATAAAGTTATAGACAGCAAAACATGCAATCACTATGTCTCTTTAGGATTGGGAATATAGCCTTTAAAACACCATACGTGCTCTCAATAACATTTCTGAGTTGTGCCAGCATGATTGAATTTTTCTTCCTTAGTTAACGCACTTTGTCGTCGAAAATCAGCTAACCAATACCTCGTATTACGGTAAGGAGTCATAAACCCACGAGTGTTAGTGTATGCAACGTCACAAAGGTAGTATTTGTCTGTATATGTGTAACAAAAAATGTTTACAAATACGGTTGCATATATATATATATATATAATGTATTTAATTATAAAAGTTGAAAATGATTAATAACCTGGTGGTGGAAAGGAAAACCGTAATTTGGGTTAAATGCAACTTCTTTTAAAACTCGTGAATCATGGGCAATGCCCTCCCATCCGACCCATACAAACGTGAATATCATATCAAAATCACAAATTGCTAACACGTTTTGATAGCATTCACCTCTTCCTCTTCCCCTATAACGAGTTTGTTGATCAGCAGGCACGACCGCATGTATAAGAGTTCCATCTAACGCACCTATTTCCCCAGGAAATATTTTTTTTTAGCTTTTTATGTAGGTCTGAGGTATTTGTGATTGCATTAGAAGATGTTGGAATTATAACTTCTCTTGCAAAATTCATCATTGCAGTTAGGACTTCATGAAAACATCTATGAATCGTTTTCCGTTAAGTGTTGAAACCTTCATTTAACCACTCGAAAATGTTCATTATGTCATATAACAATCAAAAACATAGCCACCTTTTCTTCCAATCTTATTGACCTACTACTTTGCAACCAAATTATTTTCTTAAAATGATTGCACAATAGTGCATATGCATCTCGCGAAAGATGCATCATCTCATAACATTGGGTAGAAGATCCATGCAATAATTCTTGTGTATATGCATGACCGCTTAATGCCGAATTTAGGTCTTTTATACTTTCAATTCTTCTTCTTCTTGAGTCTAACCCTAGCCAATGCCAACAAAGGAAAATGAACACTATAATCTCATCGTCCGAGTCCATAGACTACCTGTCACAATAATTGCCAACATTTAAAAAATATTCATAAGATAACATCCAGGTAATCCATAACATAGCATCCACATAGCATTACAAGATCATCCTACAAACTGAACATTACAAAATCCTACATAACATAACCTAAAAAAATCCAAAACATTCAAAAATAAAGATAAAATCCAAACATAAGATTCAAAAAAACAACCACATAAATTCTATCCATGACACATAAAAATCAAAACTATCCAAACTTCGCTCCCGCATTCTTAACCCATAGCTCACAAACGGGCGGTTAAAGTCGTAACCACACTTTTCTTAAATCAGCACTTTCACCAAAAAGCAAAAGCGTCGTTTGATATTTGGCATCAAATTCTCTCCATCCCATTGTCTCCAACTTCTCCATGCATGCATCCATGTTATTAGAAAGATTTTTTTTTGCAATCAACATCTTTTCCACCTTGGTAATATGGTCCGCAACTTCTATTAGCTTTGAATTAAAAGTTTCCTTAACTTTACGTTTTCCTTTAGATCGACTAGATGACTCCTCACTAACAACTTGATTTGGGGGGTCCATTTGAGTGCATTCGAAATCCTCAAGATTATTTAAATTGTGGTCAGAAACTTCCTCAGAAGGATGAGGAAGTGAGAAGATGGCCCCCAACTATCAAAGCCATTTGAAGTAGAGCCATTAAACAATTGAACACAAAGCTCGGGAAAGAGAAGTGGCGCACTTCTCAAAGATTCTACTTTATTGTTGGTCTGTGTGAAAAAAATTATATTATAAAAAAATATAATCTTATTGAAATATAATAATAATAATAATAATAATAATAATAATAAATTTTTAGAAAAAATAAATACCTTAATCTCAGTTTGCCATTCTTCTTTGGACATGTTAAAAGTGTTTGTTATGAGATTATAAACATTGCCGGTTTTGATTTTTAGCTTTGACCAAGCTTGAAATTTTTCCTCGAGATAATCTTACCGGTTCTTCATTTTTTTTATCCACAATGAATTTGTGTTCTGTTTTCAGTTTCTCTGCTACATTCTTCCATGATGTTGATTTAAGGATACCTCCTTGAAGTCCATGGAGTGTTATTTCATGAATACAAGTTTCAAGAAATGTTTTGTCAACACTCTCTAGTTTCCAAGCGATCCTAGTTCTTTTTTGTGGCATTTCTTTGAACAATTCAAAAGAAAAAAAATACATATATAAGTTGATTTTTTATGCCCTTAGTAATGACTTATAAAAAACATAGATTTAAAAACAGTTTCGGGTCAGATTATAACCGGTCATGTTAGCCAACCTAAAACGTATTCTTCGTGTCTTGTTTAGCTCATGTCAAAAAAGTACAACCCCTAATACCAAGTTTTGAGTTGAACACATAAAAACAACTATATTTACTCAAAGTTAATAAAGGCTTAATTTATCATCAACACACTTTTTTGAGTTGAACACATAAAGACTCATACCCACATTACTCACAGTTAATAAAAGGCCTAATTTCATCATGTTACAGCACTAATATATCTATAGCTATTCAAAGCAAGAACCTGCATCACTGGCTTAGTAATCTAATCATTAAGATTGTGTATTTATGTAGGCAGATATGTATTTACAGTAAGCAATAAATCAAATAAATCAACAATAAACACATTAACATCAAACTATTAGTTGTTATATATGAACACAAATACAAAACTTTGAACACACACACTATCAGTAAATACATAGCTGTTATGACATAAAATAAAAGTAAAATAACATCAAACTATTCGACAAATAACTAACTCAAGTTTAAGTTGATAACTCACATTGTATCATCATCTAGACAAGTATGAAAGATAAAACAAGAACCGATAGTGTGTTTTAACATTTCATAAATTTTAAAAATATATGCAGGGCTGAACGTATTTAGGGTTGCTCTTGCGAGTGCACCCCGGTTTTGGCTCATTTGAGCTCTAATTCTATTTTAAAAGCGATGATTCATATAAAACAGTTTCGGGCCAGCTTATAACTTATCAAAATAATATGTTTTGGGCTGCTAAAAGAAGTTATAATATCACTTAGGTTTCAAGGTTTGTTCCGTAATTAAACGGGTTAGTTCACGGCTTTGGATTCGTTTTTAGGTTATTTTACGTGTTTGTTTGGCAGCCATCACCGCTCCGGTTTGGTCACGATTTTCAAAAGATAGATACATTCTTGATATATTCTTCATATCTCAAGATTCTCTCATCCGTCAATACCCACTTCATGAACATCTTCCCAAACAACCCGAAACCCAAAAAAATAACTCAATGAACACCCCTAATTGAAACCCTAATCTTTAACAATTATGACTAATCTTATAAATCTAATTAATTCATGTTATAAATACAAAAACACAAACATTATACATGCTTAGCAGATGGGAGAACAAGGATCAAATGGTTCATCAATTTCAAAAATAAAAATCTTAAATTGCTATTGAAGAAAACAATTACCTGGTTGAGGGTTGGGAGGGATAGTAGATGAGAAAGACTGATTGACAAGCAGCACTGTAGCAGCACCGAACTGGAAGGAGGTAGGCTGATTGGAAGGTTGATGGTGGGGAGGGATAACAGATGAAGAAGAAGCGTGTGTTAGGTTAGGGTTATTTTTGTCTATATTCTCATTCAGGCTCTTTTTGTGACTGAGCGATTCAAATGTTTCATTTTTCATTCAGGCTAATTTTTTAAACGAAACAAACGCTCTGAATCTGAACGATTCAGATGTTCACATCTGAACGGTACCATTAAGTGCTGAAACAAACAGCCCCTAAGTTAAATTTGAATGCATGCATGAAAGTAAGGTGAACATGTTAAGTATGTAAGATATACATATATTAAGGTATGTATATAAAGTATGTGAACGCCTTGTATGTTGTCTGATTAACTAGAACTAACTCAGCGTAGCTGAATTTTAGTATGCACGCAGGTGAGTATGATGAGACAGCTTGAAGAGGGGGAAATGGCAGAAAAATAAAGAAGCCGGAACCTGAAGACTTAATTTATGATGTTTGAACTTAAAGACATGTTTTATATTGTTTAAATTTTGAGACCTATGTAATGAATATTTGGCATTTATCTATTCGGTGAAATTTTTTAATTCACTATGATATTTAGAACTGTGTTAATAAGTAAATTCAACGCTAAAGTAAGGCACCGGGATCGAGGCCTTACAACAGTCATTAAGCAGGGTTGGTTTATATCTAAAGAATTATGTATACTCTCATGGACAACTATATGTTGCGCTATCAAGAGTTACGAGCAAAGTAGGTTTGAAGATTCTTATTCTAGACAAGCATGGAGAAAAAACTAATAAGACAACTAATGTTGTCTTCAAAGAGATATTTTCTTACCTAAACTAAATTTAAATTGGTTTTATTATTATATATTTGTTCGTGTTCATAATATATAACATCTAACTTCACAATGTCACTTAGCTATAGGTGGTTTACAATTAATCATATATTGCATTCATTTGTTGTTTACTAATAATCATACTACTTTCTTTCTATCGTTTCTTGCCACCGTAGCTCATGTTTACAATATGATGTACACTTTGACAAGCTTGGTAACTTATTTTAGAGAAAAACATATAAACTAAAATTACAAATTTACCCCTGCAGATTATTAATCCGTTTCTAAGCCATAGCATCAAAAACTAACATTTTTAATGCAAGATCTACCCTGCATATTAATGGCCATTTATAATCTGTAGCTTTTACTAAAAATAGATCATGTGTATTTAACAAACAACAATTTCAGTTTACTAACTAAATCAACAAATTATATATGGTGTGGCCTTCAAAAACTACAGCCAAAATAACAACCTTTTGAAATTGTAATTAGCACAAGTCAGCTTTGGTTATATGTGTTTCTAGTCCGAAAACAAACATAGCATTAGTTAAGTTGATGCCTTTAGCTACTAGCACATAATCGAAAACCGACAACCGACTTTCGGATCATTTAAAATATTCAACCAAACATAGCATCAAAGACTAATAAAGTTCAACCCATAATCCGAAAACAACTAAAAAGTTTGAGCTACTACTAATAATAATATTCAGATTATGCTCATTTAAAATATATAAGAAACACAATCGAAACCATATGAATAAATAACATAAACACCTTAAACTAACTTCATATAAATTCATAAGTTTAATATTTAAAGATTCACATGACCATATGTTAGAATTATCTATTACATGGTTTAATCAGAAGATGACCCCAAAAAATAGCATCTTCAACTCCTAAATATAGCCAGAATCTAGCAAAAGTTGTCCACTTCACAACTTGTAAACAAAACAAACAAATACACTAAATATGGTAAAAGCATATTTCAAACTAATATTATTGAAATACTTATCAAACTTGAACTAAATGATTCCATTCAAATAGTTATTCCTAACAACACCAACTGTATTACAAAATTTAAAACCAAATTGTTTCAATATTATAAAATTTCGAATAATATAACAAATTACCTTAACATAATACTTTAATCTTCATCATCAAACAACAAATTATCCGAAAGATCATCAAAATCAGACTTACTGTTCAAGCAGCCTACCATTCAACCAACCTTCTTAATCAACTCATCTTCTAAATCAAAAGGAGCCTTGAATTTCCTAACAATAACACACTTCAAATGCTCCATCACCCTCAACATAGGCAAACTATCTGACTCTAATAATATCTCCTGACTCATAACTTTGGCACTACCATCTTCAAACCTAACCACGACCCTGTTATCATTGGAGAAAACAACCACTTCCTACATAAACTATCGGTTCAACATCTTCAACAACACCATTAATCCTAACAGCAATCTAATCCATAAGCTCATTCTCTTCAACATATGGAAAAATCTTCATATTACCTATAGAATGTATTTGTTCCAAAAATCGTAAACTTAAAGAACATACCTCATTGGCATTAGCTTTATTGATTGTAGATCGATCACAAAAAAAAACATAGTTGTTTACCAACTGATCAAAACTCCAGGAAACTGTGTTCGCCATTGATAATCTGATTGCGTTTTTAGAGTTAGAGTTAATGTTTATCGGTTGTTGTAGTAAGTAATGAAGAACAGAGCTGAATTTATAGTCTTTAATTTCTTGGAAGAACACAGATTGGTATGATGATTATGATGATGATACCCGCTATTTTTAAACATTGGCAGACTAAAACAATAAATATCAAACCAGCCCAGTAATTAAAATAAAATACAAACCCAGAAACTTCTAAGCTCAAATATATAAACCTCATTAACATTAAAACACATCTTAACAAAATTTGTAAATATATAACATAAACCACCTAAGTAAAAAGATAATTTTTTAAAAAAATTCTGATATCAAATAATCAAATATATATACACACACACACCACAACTCATTTTATAACAATATGTTTTAAAAAATAAAGTTCGTTTTCACATAAATAGAAGGGTGTTAAAATATGAAACGTTACCATTTTAAACGAAAATACGTAACTCAAGTGATATAAACATAAAATGGATTTAAGTCGGGTATTAAGTGAACAATAACTTACCTCATATTCACGTGTCAAAATATTAACATTAAAACAAGAGTTTCATATAACAGCCAAGTAACATAAAAGAAAAAACAATCCCAAAAAGTTCTAAGCTCAAATATATAAAAGCCCACAAACATAAACACTTCTTAACAAACTTAAAAAATATATAACTTAAACCATGAAGTTAAAAGATATCTTCTCAACCTCCTCAGAAATATGCTAAGTATGGAACTCGAGCAAACCAGACACTTCGAGAAAGGTATCTTATTCGAGTAAGGTTATATTCAAGATATGCTATGAAACTCGAGCGAACTAGATACTTCGAGCAAGGTATTTACTTATTCGAGCAAGGTATCTTATTCAAGTAAGGTTACGTGTCAAGCTTCGACCAAACTGCACTTAGTCGAGCAAATTTGTTATTCAGTCGAGCACAGTTTGTGTTAGAGAAAACACTTGACATATCCAATCTTAAGCCAAGTTTTCAAGTGATTTGGTGGGTCAAGCAAAGATATAATAAAAAGATCTAAAGCATACTTGTAAAAAGTTAAATAATTTATTATAAGGACTTCTACGAGCATAGTTCAATCTCAAACAAACTACAGTGCCCGAGTATACCGTGTTTGTTGGAATAAGTCTTTATAAGTCCATTAAAAACATAATATTATTAACACAATTTTAGTATCTAAAATATACAAAGCCCACAATCTTTGTCTCCACCTATTGTTATTCCTCCTACGATCGAATCCCAAATAATTAATGTCGCCACAAGTTTTAACAAGGTGGTGATGTCTGATGACGTCGAAAAAATATATTTGTTGTTGAAGCTACAAGGTTCAAGTTCCGGACATGGAAGAAGTAAACGCAAAGAAATAAACAGGGGTCGTTAAGATGGTCACATTCGTCTGTGGAACGATTTCTTTGGAAATCTAGTGTTCCCGAATAGCTACTTTAGACGTCGGTTCCGGATGCACCGTCCACTATTCATGAGAATTGTAAACGATTTGTCAGCAAACCATCCATACTTTGAACAATAAGTAGATAGTGTTGATAGAAAAGGTCTTCCCCCATCCATAAATAAACATGCGCCATCCGCCAGCTGGCGTACGACACGGTAGCAAACCAAACTGATGAATACATACGGATAAGTGAATCTATTGCGAACGGGTCTCTATGAACGCGTAATCAAACGCTGTCCTCGTGAAACAGGTGAAAAAAATTCTTAATGTACGGTGAAAAAAAATTTATGCTACCTCTGAAATTATGTTTTAGATCCGCCTGAAATTATGTTTTAGATCCGCCATTGACAGTCACGTACACTATCGACTCTACCACCTAAACAATAATATCATCATTTCTACCCATCACCTACTATCGACGCCATCAACTAAATAATAATATCACCATTTCTATCCATCACCGTTTGTCACCGTAATAAATGTAACAATTAATCATTTCGAACCATTTATATATTTTTTTTGTTTATACTATCGGTGGGATTCATTAATTACGATGATGCTGATATTGATATTCTTTACATTCTCTAAAATTCTTTTCAACCTTAGTTCACTTTATTCACAATTTGTTTTTATCCCAAAACTGATTGAATTTTTTTAAAAGCATCTATTGACCCGAACTCATTAACCGCATGGTTTAAAAAGACGTTTCGAGCCGCGCCTCGAGGCTACACCTCGACAGCCTCGATGAAAAAACACCTTAAAGGCTTAGCCTCATAAGGGTATATTGAAACCTAAGCCTCGACCTTTGCGAGGCGGTTCGAGGCAATGTTTTTTTAATGTTTTGGACTTTTTTTGTTGAATATGGTATTAATGAAGCTACAAGGAACTTCTCGACTTCCGACGGCTAATTTCGGCGCTGGGAGCATGCCGAAAACCTACCGTAAACTAAGAAAAGTGGCTGCAGGAAAAAGTAGAAGCTGCGTGAAGAAGCGTTTTAGCCTTTTAGGTTTAACAAAATATCCATATTTAACAATATTTAACCTTCTATCTAACACAAGTTTACATTTAGTCCCTAAAAGTTGTAAACTTTTACATAGAAAAGTGTAAAATTAGTTTGTGTACTTTAACATTTAACACGTTTATCTTCACAAGTTTATATTCGACCCATAAATATAAAAACTTTTACATAAAATTTATAAAACTAACATTATTTAGATTATATATGCATTTTAATTTTTTAATGTTAAAGTGTGTTTTTATAGATTATATATAGAAAAATAGCAAAACACGTCATTTATGTTTGAATGTTTTTTCCAATAGACGTCCTTTACCAAAAGTAATGGCGGGAAACATACATTATGTTTCAAATCTTCTTCATGTTACGTACTTTGGCACTAACCCCGTTAATTTTTTTGTTAAATCCAGTTATGTACAAGGCACATGAGGGTAGTTTTGTAATTTCTTATTTTTATTTAATAATTATAACTAAAATAACAAAACATATTTTAATAAAAAAAGTTATAAACTCTCTCCCTATCTCATTCATCTACCATACCATCACCACTCACCCCATCTTCCTTATCCTCTCTCTATAATATCCACCACCAGCAACATCTTCGGCCGCCACCAACAACACCACCATCACAGCCGCCGCAACACACCACCACTGCCGTACTTTTCTCGACAAATTCCTCACAGCCGACCGCCTCATCTTCTTCCCCAATAAAAAGAAGTTCGATTAGGGTTTTCAGGGGATGAAATTTAGGAGAGGGTGATGCGTATTCTGAAACCCTGGATCCCTAAATTTTTGGATTTTGCAAGCTATGCCTCCACCTGCAACCACCGCTGGCTCCGCCTCCTTTTTCAACCACATCAATCTCCGCATCCACCAGCTCCTCCTCCTCAACCTGCAACCACGACACCACATCTAAAACACAACTAACTACTTTCGATTCAAAATAGGGTTTCAACTGTGGTGGAGTTTGGTTTGTTCTTTCATAGATCTAGGGTTTCAATTGTGGTATATTTAGGCTTTGATTAGGGGGGAGAAGAGGGAATGGGTTATTGATGGAGGTGTCGGTTTCAGCCTTTCAGGTGGTGGTGGTGGGCGTGGAGGTTGTTAGATTCGATGGCAGTTTCAGGAAAAGAGAGAACGACAGCTACAATGATGGAGATGGTGGTGGTGGCCGACCATGGTGGTGGCATGGAATTGGTGCGTTGTGTTATTGGTGGCGGTCAGTGGTGAGATGTAGTGGGTGCGGTGGTGCACCAGAGGATTTAAGAATGAGAATGAGGGATGAAGATTAGGGATAAAAAGAGCTTTATGTTTATTTATTCAAAGACCAAATTTTTAAGTTAATTACAGAAATAACTCCTCAAGATCAAGAGGTAAAAAGACTAAGTTACCCTCAAATGAGGTGCACATGACTGGATTTAACGAGAAAAATAACGAGGTCAGTTTCAAAGGACGTATGTTGAAAAAACGTTCAAACATAGAAGACTTTGTCTTATATATATATATATATATATATATATATAGGTTCAAATAAAAAACAATTGTTTTGTGAGAAGTACGAGAATGCTTTAAAATAAGGAACATCATCTAAATAGGACACTATACCATGTAAATAGTAAACTATACAGCTTTTAAAACTACCAATCTCAACCACTAGATCCTAGATCCAATGGTCTACATCTATTCTTATGTTTCTCACAAAACTATTATTTTTTACGTTAACCCTACCCTATATATATATATATATATATATATATAGGATGAGCATATATATAGGTGCACATTGTAACCGGTTAGAATCTGGTCCACTAACCGGTTAGTAACCGGTCCAGCGCAACCCGGTTAGTAACCGTTTCTAACCGTCGGTTAGAAACCGGTTTTTCTTTTCCCAACAGAACCCGGTTAATAACCGGTTTTTTAAAAACTGGTTTTAAAAACCGGTTATTACGCAAACCAAAAAAAATCAGTTGTTATATGACCGTTATATGACAGTTGGAACGGCTAGAACCCATTTTTTTTACCGTTTGGACTTATTTTAAACCTCCTTATTGGTATAAATAGGTATTGGGTGTGTTGGGTTGATTGCACCACTTCCCGAGCTCTCAAAAACGCAAAATAACCGCCAAAACCGCCAAACCGAACTTAAAAACCACTTCCAAAACGCAAAAAAAATACACTTGAACAACTTGGTTGAACCGTCAAGAGAATTGTCTCAACAAACCGAGACAAAACCCTTTGGTGTAATTTCGGCAAGTGCGAAATGTCGAACGGAACGTTTAAGGCTCGATGCAAAAAATGTGGAAAATTTTACGCACAAGAGTCGAACTCCACTTTAAGGCTTCACCTAGAAAAACATTGTCAGCCCATGAAAAACAATCCGGCCACAGATCAAGCGCATATTTCAACCGATGGAGCCGACATTTGGGTTTTTAACCTCGAAACCGTTCGCGAAAGGATGACAAAATTTGTCATTCAAGAGGGCTTACCGTTTGATCACCTTGACAACCCGCGCTTGACAAGGTTGATTCAAGAAACGCTCCAACCTCGGTATCAACATGTAAGTCGCACTACCTTAAGACGCATTGTTTAAAAATGTGAAAAAAAGCTAAACAGAATTAGTTTTGGGTTTCGAAAACTTAAAAACCGGTGTTAACTTAACTACCGACGTTTGGTCGGCTCCACACGGTATACCGTTTTCGTATCTTTGCTTTACCGTGCATTGGGTTAATCCCAACACGTGGCAAATGATGAAGCGTACGATCGCGTTTGAGTTATTTAGTTATCCTTACACCGGCCAAAACTTGATTTATATTTTAGATAATGTTATACAAACATTTAAAATACAAGACAAGCTTTTTTCCGTATCTTTGGATAACGCGTCAAATAAAACCGCCGCGGTACGAAACCTAAAACTAAAATACCAACCGATTTGTGACGGTGTTTTTTTTCATACTCGATTTGTTGCGCATATCATTAACTTGGTTGTGTAAGACGGTTTAAAAATTAAGCAAATAAAAAAGTTAACCGAGTGTTTTAGAGTAATGTTAACCGAAATTTTTAGAGCTAGTAAGCAAAGATATACAAAATATTTGCAATTGTGTATCGATACGGATTCCATCACTTTAGGTCCGTATTTCGACGTACCTACTAGGTGGAATTCGACTTGGTTAATGCTTGATAACGGGTTAAGACAAAGACCGACATTGGAATATGACAATCTTGCTAAGAAACGAAAGGTTTGGGCATTTTCGTCGAGAGGTTGGGAAACGATTTCAAAGTTAAGCGAGTTGCTTAAAGTTTTTAAAAATGCAACCACTTATTTGTCGGGTGTTTATTATCCGACGAGTCCGTTGGTTCTTCATCAAATTTGGTTAGTTTGTGTCAAAATAAACGATTTTGAATACGTCGATCCAATGTACGATTATATGATATTACCAATGAAATTAAAATTGAAAAAATATTTTGAAGAACTGCCCCTAGTTTTTACTTGTGTCACCGCGTTGAACCCGACTTTAACCATTACCGGGGTTGAAACTTTAATCGAAAAAATTTGTTGGGCTTTGGATTTGCATTTAGATGACCCGAATCATGCATCAAAACAAGTGAGAAAATTTAATACTTATTCAAAAAACATGTTTGAAATTATGCTCTTAAACATGGTTCGGCACCAAACGCTCGACAATCAATGGGTTTTGGAGAAAGCTCGTCATCAAGTAACGCAAACATAAGTTTGTTTAATGGTATAAGAAACGATAAAATTAAAAAAGTTCGTGGTAGCGCACCAAATAGCGAGCTAAGCCGGTATGGTGCAACCGATTTTATGTTCACGGAAAATGATTTTGAAAACTTTGATATTTGGGTTGGTGGAAGCAAATGGAACCCCAATTCCCGGGCTTGCCGCCATGGCCCGTGATTTACTAACCGTCCAAGCTTCTACGGTAGCTTTGGAAAGTGCTTTTCTTTGAGTGTAGGATTTTATCGATACGAAGGACGAGGCTAACACCGGAATTGTTGAAAATGTGCATTTGCTTAAAAGACCACTTGGATGCGGCGGACCGTATCCAACATAATTCAAATCAAATCTTGAAGGTGAACTCGATGTTGAAGGAAAACTACACGAGGAAGAAGCAGCAAATGGGTGCCGCACAACCACTAACCAAGGAAGAACAAATGTATGATGATTCGGTGCGATTGAGTAGTCCCGAACCGGATCGCGATGACCCGTCTAATGTCCCGTTTAATGTAGACGACGATAACGAAGAATAAAATCATTAAACGATGAAGCCAAAGCCCGAAAGGAAGAATAAAACAATAAACCGAGAGAATAAACGAATGAATTCAACGTCACGAAGATTTTAAACGTTTCTTTTCAAGTTATTTATGTATCATTTTGAAGCAATGATTATAAAAATGTTGAAAATGTGAAAAAAATCAATCAAAAACAAGAGTTTTTAGTTTTTTTTTTTATTTTTCGAGATTTTTTTTATTATTTTTTTCAAAAAACGGTTTTTTAACCGCTTATCGGTTAACCGGTTTGGTTAATACCCAAACCCGGCTAAACCAGTTAGGGGTACCTGACCCGGAAAATGTGAATAACCAGGTAGTACCTGACCCGATTAACCGGCCTACCCGGTTTTTTGGCGACATTAAAATAATCGGTTACTAAAAAAACCGATTATCGAATAACCGGTTACCGGTTTTGTGCACCTCTCTCTCTCTCTCTCTCTCTCTCTCTCTCTATATATATATATATATATATATATATATATATATATATATATATATATTATGTTTCGAGGCTTACGCCTCAGTCCGGCTTGCCTCAAGAGTCTAGAAAACGCCTCGAGGCTCATTTCCGCCTTTTTAAACCTTGATTGACCGTTACACAACACACCGACCCACACATCCTGAGCAGAACTCGCTTTGACTCAATAATAACCTTACTTTAGGGGCTGTTTGGTTTATTCAGATCAGAATGAGTCAGATCTGAGTAAGCCTCTGTCCCATTCAGCAACAAGTTGTATATAGGTTTCGGGCATCAAAAACC
The DNA here is from genome assembly GCF_021521415.1 of Bidens hawaiensis. Lineage (NCBI taxonomy): Eukaryota > Viridiplantae > Streptophyta > Magnoliopsida > Asterales > Asteraceae > Bidens > Bidens hawaiensis. The sequence goes on from NW_027497603.1 coordinate 141,587, forward strand.
GGTACCAACGTCTATATTACCGTTGGAACCGGTTACAACGGCTAGTAAATTCTTAAAAACCGGTTCCAACGGTAATATAGCCGTTGGAACCGGTTACAACGGTAATATAGCCGTTGGAACTGGTTACAACAGCTATATTTCTCTCAAAAACCGGTTCCAACGGCTATATTACCGTTGGAACTGGTTCCAACGGCTACTTTGACCATCAGCTGATTTTTTTAAAAAAAACCCGCCAGAACCGGTTTTTTCGGGTAGGAACCGAACCGGTACAATCTGGAACCGGATAGGAACCGTTTGGAAATATAATTAGTGGAACCGGGTATGGATTCGGGTTTAAAATACCCAGACCGGGTATAAGGTCAATCGGGTAGGAACTGGAACCGGTTCCGGGTCAGTTCCACTGGTTCGGTTCCGGAACCGGTGTTTTTGTGCACGTCTAGCAACAACCATAAGTCTGAATGATTCAGACCTAATTTTAACCACTCAGCTTGGAACCAAACAGTCTGAAGTCTGAATGAATCAGATGTAAACATCTGAATGATTTCATTCAGATGTAAACAAACAGCAACTCAAAATCAAATACATGTTACTATGTTAGGTAGATACCCTTTTGGGAGCTGTAATTTGTATTTAAGTTCCACGCATAAACACACGTCGTTGAAATCATTAGTTCAAACCCATGAAAACATATCCAAGAGTATACAGCTCAAAATATAATTCATGCTTCACATCTTTACAATCAGACCTACAACCAAAACAAAAAAAATGTGACAGTGTTGGTAGTTAGTACACAATCCATAGCAACTTATAACATTGAATAAACGCGTCAGTTTTGGGTTATATTTCATCTGTAACGAGTCAAACGGGTTAAAAGTAACCTATCTAACTCAAGCGCAAATGAATTAGACAGATTGAAAGTCAACCTAAGTGTATTCATAGGCATAAGATGATAAAAACAAATTGAGTTATTAAACGAAGTCAAGTTATTTGTAATAATGCAGTTATTGCAATGACATTTAGTGCATTATTATTTAATCCTCTATAAGATTCGAAAAAGTGTACCTGTAAAAAGAGAATCTTGAGCACCACGGCAGATAAAGAAAAAGATTCCTAAGATGCGATTACCGAGCTTCCTGCTAACACATAACATCACGAAACAGATGTTTTTTCTCATCATAAAACCATCTGCAAGAACAATGTGATCAACAAAGAGTTGTGATCCTTACTGTTATAACCTATCTAATTCTATAAAATGTTTTTTATAAGGTGAGAGACGCACTTGCAGAGAAAAAACCGTTCTGATTCGTCAAAGGTTTCTGTCTGTGAATGAGTTTGACCCTCTTTTTCTTCACTAAGCTTGCGTGGAGGAAGAACTCGACATGGACCATGAATCAGTCCAGCTGGTAATGCTATTTCGTGGTTGGATTCATATACCTAAAAAGCCCCAAACAAATAGATTATTTATCATAGCATAGTTTCTGTAATCATCCTATTAATTACTTATACGATTCAAGAAAATTACTTCATTGCTTTCGGGAGAACAAGGACGGCCAACACCCTCAGGCAAATCATCAGGAAAGAAACAGCGAGTCACAGTAAGCCACTTCTTATTTGTCTTATTATCCTCCCACATGCTCTGCAACCAAAATCTGATCAATTTATTTAAAGCTATAAAGAAATAAAGCAGCAAAAGTGCCCCAATATGCAAGTAGTGGGAGAAAAGTGATACAAATATCAAAAAACAAACTGCAAAACTACAAATTTATAACCGAAATGACAAGTAAACCAAAATCAACCGATTTGATATTTTAGATAAAAAAAATATTTTTTTTAAAATAATATGCTTCTTTAATGTGTATAAAGATATAAGTTAACTTGGTATAATATTTTTATTAAGTAATTAGTTTAATTAATTAATACATAAAGATAAACTAATTTGGTATAAATTATTTTATTAGCTACCGTAATTAAATTATAGTCTTCTACTAAGATTAATTATGTTAGTATAAAAAACTTGGAGTTGCGATTTTGAAACATACAGTCGAGAAAAGAACTTTGTAAAGTATATATGACATTTTCATAAAAAACTATTATGAATATTCGGTTAATCAGTTATAGACAAATTCAGAAGTTGCATAACTGAAAATCTAATTGGTTAGTCGATTTCAGTTTCAAACCAAGCTACTTACTTGTAGTTTATTAGGCATAAGATTGTCGCCAGTAAAGCTGAACAAAGCATAATCCTGAAGTTTAAATGCGGTCCCACTTACACAACACGACCCGTAATACATTTTCCCATCAATTTCATTTATTACACCGCCCACCCATTCAACATCATTCTCCCTGACCGTAGCACAAATTTCACTTGTTTTGACCATATTACCCCTCTCAATCACTTCCTCATTCTTCCCACTTTCACCATTTTGAGCTAACGCCTTTGAACAAACATCCGCGTCTTGACCATTCGATGACGTCAGCTGCTGATTGCAATTCTCATCCGATGATGCCACTGTGTTGTCCAAACATGGTTGACCTACAGCTGAGCTGGCAGATCTTTTTGGCATATTCACATTTCTCATAACGCGACCGTACTTCAGAGGCAATGGTTTCCCATTACTGATTGCCAAACACTTATCACAATGCCATTCGCGACACTCGTCACCAAAAACCGATTTGGGGTTGCATTGCAGACATCTTAAATGATACCCCTTTTCACACGCATCACATATAATTACATTATCCACCTCGTTAATCATACTTTTGCATGTTTGACAGGCCAAGGGTTTGCTCATGTAGTCTCGTGAAGGTGGGGTCCATGCGCGTTGACCTGGTGAGTGTGGATGTAAAACCTTCTGAACAATTTTAGCAATTTCATTGTGAGTGTTAACAGAAAGGTTCATTTGATGTTGCTTATGTTGATTTATGTTTGTCACATTGTTTGATAATCCAGTATTGTTATCAGACGAAGCGGATTGAGATTGTGTCGACCGTGATGAAGCATGTGATGGTTTGTGATCTGCAAACGAATCTGCTGCAAGTTATGAGAAAGTTATAACTATAATCAATTAATATATTAAAAAAGTAAAGTCATAACCAATTGATATAAAAAATAAAAGTTAAGAATCTTTACTGCTGGTTAAAACAGTAGACCCCACAGGTCTTACTTCACTTGTGGGCAGTTGATATGGTAAAGTTCTAGAATTGGAAATTGGGGAAGCATGAGCTGCAGATGAATTGTTCTGGAAGCTTCTAGAAGAATCGGGTGGTGTATAAGTAGCAGAATGTATTGGAAACACCTCAGATTTTTCCATCTAAATAGCAAAGTTAGCCACAAAGTTAACAAATTCTTGATAAAAATAGAATCTTGTCAAAAACAGGCGCCTCATGTAGTTCTTGGTCAAAAATAGGGTTCACAAGAGGTTTATATGTAAAACATATGAGAGATGCAAAATTCTGAATATCAGTGTTGTAAAAATCGCGATAATAACCAATTATCAGAGGGCTACCGATTCGATTTCACCCAATCGGGCCCTAAATTCGGTACCGGTCAAAATCTACAAAAAATTCCAACCCGATTAATCAGATTGGAGTTTTATATGTAATTTTCATTTTGTTTCTCTTTTCACATTCTAGTGTGTGTTTTCTCTTTAATATCTACCTCATCTTGACATCAATCACCCTTTCTTATATATTCTTGTAGACAAAGTCCAAGCCAGCAATTTATAATTTAACCTATTAAATTCAAGATATTGTTTTCTTTATGATGGGGTTTTTCCAATTGGTGTGAATGGAATTTGTCATCCTTAGTGTCTCTTTTATCCATGTTGAACAACTTCCATGTGAGAAGAGGAGCCATGGCGTTCGACAACAACGTTCATCTAAAGTATAAATGAATATTAATGTCGACGAGGTTAAGCAAGTTTACAGAACCGGTTATCATTTTCAGTCTGCCAAAAACTGGATCAGCGGTACGTATTTTTTGTTCTTTATATCTTCACATAGATTTGTATCTAACTCTAGTTAAGTTATGGCTAACCATCCATTCTAAATTGTATGTATGTACGTTCTGAAAGATATAACATATTTAGAATGGATGGTTAGCCATAATTTAACTAGAGTTAGATACAATCTATATGAAAATTTACAGAACAAAGAAATACCGTTCATCTAGTTTTTCACAGGATGAAAGTGATAACCGGTTCTGTAAACTTGCTTAACCTTCTCGACATTAATATCCGTTTAATACTTCATATGAACGTTATTGTCGAAGGCCACGACTCCTCCTCTCCCATGAAAGCTGCTTAACATAGAGAATAGAAATACTAACGATGCCAAACGCCATACAGACCTATTGAAAAACACTCATCATAAAGAATTTTCTTTTAATCTTAATAAGTAAACACATAAAACTGTTAGCCCAGACTTTGTCTACAAGAACATTAGTGGTTGATGTCAAGATGATATAGAGATTAAAAACAAAACACACACTAGAATGTGTAAGAGAGTAAAAAGAGATACAAAACTAAAATGACATAAATTCCAATCTGATAAATATTAACTAATTAATAATTCAGCAAAGCCTAAAATTACCTTTTCCTTTGTAAGCTGCAATTTCTGAGCAATTGACATCATCTCCAATTTCCCATTAAACCCTAGATCCTCAATAACCATCCGAGACGCATCCCTCGGAAAAACATCTTTCGGGGCAAATTCGTTACAAATCCCGGCCAGTTTCCCCCTGGCTTCCGTCATGATGTTCACCTCCACCTTTGTGGGCTTCCCACCAGCCCTAATTCTCCCCATTGCCGACAACACCAGCACCATCTCCGCCACCTGCTTCAAGCAATGAGCACCTCTAGCCTTCTTATTCGCTGAATTGGATTCCTCAAAGGGTGGTCGTTTGTTGTTGTTGTTGGTAATACCCGTTTCGTCCATGGAATTCGGTGGGAATTGAAGGAGATTATAATCAGACGACATGAGAAGAAAGAGGGGGTTTATGGTTTAAAGTTTGGCGGGTAGACGGACGGATCGATCTTCAAGATTGATGATTGAGCCAAGTGTTGTTTGTGTAGGTTGTTGGTTTGTAGCCTCTGTTTGTTCGCTAGCTCCGTATTATATTTTGGAAATATAATAATCTAATTATACTGTTAGACCAATAAGTTTTAAGTTCATATACCACTTCTTAGGCTATGTGTAGTGGAGGGGCTACAATTAAGGGCAAATTGTGACACGTGACGCCCAGTCAGCATGGAGTGAAAATTTGGTTTTGGGGTGTAATGGTGTAGGGGCTACAAGTTGGGCCCACAGTGTGTTTTTTTACTATTTTCTTTTTATAACTAAAATAATTAAATAAAAATGTATTAAAATTAAAAAATAAATACAAAAAAATACATAAACTAAAAAATAAATTATAATAAAAAATACACACTGAAATAAAAATATACATAAAAAAACTAATCTATTCGTCTTCATCTTCGTCTTCGTCCCCGTCGTCGTCATTGTCCTCCTCCTCGTCTTCGTCTTTGTCCTCGTACTCGTCTTCGTCCTCTTCAACGGGACGATTATCCCACACATGTTGAACCAAATCCGTTTTCAGTTGGTTATGTATATCACTTGATGTGAGCTGGTGAATGTTATACGTTCGTTGGTCTTGGGTTGGTTCAGGGAACTGTTCTGGAACGCTTCCTGGTATATAGTGTTGACATATTGATTTTCCCTCGTCTTCTAAAATCATATTATGCAATATGATACATGTATACATGGCATCGCTCATTTTTGCCAATGTCCATACACGACAAGGGTTTTTCACATAATGCCAACGTTTTTTCAGAACCCCGAAACACCTCTCGATATCCTTTCTCGCGGACTCTTGCTTCTTCTTAAAATAATCTCTTTTTCCTTCGATAGGGTCTTGAAACGTCTTGACGATGATCGAATACTCTGGATATATCCCATCTCCCAAATAGTATCCGTTACGATAGAAAGTATCGTTGGCATAAAACGGTAAGACCGGTATGCTACGGCTGATGTAATACTCTAACACGGGTGACGCGTTGAGAAAGTTTATGTCGTTTTTGGACCCGACTGAGCCGAAGAAGGCTGACCAAATCCAGAGGTCGTGTGAACAAATGGCTTGAATACTAAACGTTGGCACTCCATGGTCACCACGAGTGTATTGACCTCGCCATGCGGTTGGACAGTTGGCTCACTCCCAATGCATGCAATCTATTCTCCCGATCATGCATGGAAAAGAATGTTTGCTTTGGTGTACATCATATATGCGAGTCAGGTTGTTTGAAGTAGGAATCCTCAGATAACGACGAGAGTATAATTGTATTATCCCTATACAAATAAATTATTAAACAATATTTATATTAAAAACAATAGTTAATACAAACAATTTAAATATTACCGATGCAAAAATTCTCCAACGCATCTCTCGTTGTTTTCTCAGCAACTTTAAATACTCGTCATTGATATAGGTCGTGTTGCCGTATGCGAGGATGCGTATAGTCGAAGTACACTTTTGGATGGCGGAGAATCCTAAATATCCTCTTGCGTCGCGTTTCTGTTGAAAATACTCATACTCCCGCTCCATATCTCCAACGATGCGAAAAAATAAACGCTTGGACATCCGAAAACGACGTCGAAACATAGCGTCGTTAAATGTAGGTGTGTCGTCGAAGTAGTCCTTCATCAAACGAGCGTTCGCTTGCGTACGATCCCGAATGATATATGACCGTCTACGTGGTACCGTAGATGGATCAGAGCCGGACACCATGTTATTGACGACGGCCCAAACCGCGTTCGTGACCTCTAAATACTCTTCCGCCACTTGTCGGTGAATCTGATGAATTCTTCGACTCTCGTTTATTAATTAATCCAAAATCTCGGCAGAGTTTGTGAAATCCGGGGAACTCATTGAGTTTGAAGAAGTATGAAAATAATAAAAATGATTGGTATTTTTATGTTTGTGTTTGTGTATGAGGTGAAAATGGTTAGATAAAGTTTGATATATATATTAAGTTTTTAAATTAATTTTTTTATATATAGCCGTTACCCAACGGCATTATTATTATTATATTATTTTCTTTACATCTTTGCAGGCGACAATAATTTGCCGCCCCCGCCCCTTTTCGCCCAATTATCGCCGGGGGAGGGGGGCGGTGTTCCTCCAAAAAATCGCCCAATATCGCCCCATATTCCCGACCAGTACACACACCCTTATTGGTTAATTCTTATAGTTTTCATTTATATCAATGCCTTCTATAATTTTCAAGTTAATAAAATAAATCAATAATATATTAAATTAAGATTCATCAATGCTATTAAATTATTATCTTTCCTCTTTTCTTTAATCTTTAATTTTTCATTATGAATACTTAAATAATAAATAATAATATAATAATGTAATATTTTAATATTACATTTAGCTAAATGTGTAAATTTAGATTAATTAAATACGAAATATTATTTAGCTGTAGTTTGAATACGAAATATTTAAGTATTCAAAAATGAAAAAAGTCAAAACAATAATACGAAATATTATTTAGCTATAGTTTGAATACCAAATATTCAAAAAAAAATTTGAAAATTTATTTATTTTTGGTTGAATTCATTCACCACCTTTGTTATTTTTTACTTGATTTCATTCACCACCTGTTTTAATTTTATAGATAATATATAATAAATAATTTAATTAATTATTTGTTATTTCATCAATAGAAGAGATTACGGATAATATATATATAATATATAGATACCGATATAAAATATTATAATTGTGTTAAAATATTATATTATTTAAATTTAAATAAAATAAATTAAATATGTCAAATTCGTAAGGAAATTAGGAAAGAATGACCCATTTTATTAAGGTAAGGTTTAATTACGGATTTATAAATTTTTAAATTTGATATTCCATCCTTCCTATTTGAATTAAGTTTTACTATAATATATAATAAATAATTTAATTAATTATTTGTTATTTCATCAATAGAAGAGATTACGGATAATATATATATATAAATAATATAGAGATACCGATATAAAATATTATAATTCTGTTAAAATATTATATTATTTAAATTAAATTTGTCAAATTCGTAAGGACATTAAGGAAATTACGGATTGTAAATTTTTAAATTTGATATTCCCTCCTTCCAATTTGAATTAATTATTGTTTAAATTATGGTCTAAATTTGAATGTAAATTTTATTTAATTAACAATCATTAAGTTTTACTATAATTACGTTAGTTGACCCATTGACCCACTGATTTCATTACAGTCATTTACTTTAAGAATTAAAATACAAATCCATTTACCCTTTCACCCATTCACTTATTATTGTCAATATATTACAACAATTAGTAACTTTTTATTTTAACACCTTATATGAATTACAATACATATTATATAATTAGTAACTTACATTTTTACATTATGTAACATTGCATTTTACAGAACTACCATTACATAAAATTCAAAAATTTGTAAATATATTATTTGTATTTCGAATCTAATTATGTAACATTGCATATTATTTGAAAATCCATTAATTATGATATCAATTTTATTCCTTCTAACTATAATTTTTTTGAAAATTTTAGAAATTTTCTAAATTTATGTTTCTAATCAAGAACATTTATACCTTCCTTCTATAATTTTCTCTACCCTAATTCATTTGGTATAAATATGTACATTTGATAGGCTAATTCTTACACCATCAAGTAATCTTTAGCAAAAACGAGTTGCTTTGTGCCAAGGTTTTTAGTTTTTGTTGTTTATATATCTTCCATTTTCATATTTCAATTTTAAGGCTTAAAATTGTTATTGTTATTTAATTTTAATTTTTTTGTGTTTTTGTTAAATTTTACTAGCAAGATCGAGCCAACAAATATCACCATGTTGAACCAACTCGATGTTCTTAACAGTGAGTGTATCCAAAAGGTCCGTATTTTGAAACTTTGGTGGCTGAAGGACAACTCAAAGCCCGGGCAAGATTGGTCCATCGAAATGATTGTTCAATACGAAATGGTATTCTTAACACATTCAATAATTTACTATATTATTCATACAACTATTTACTAATCTTAATAATAATGTGGCAGGGCAACAGAATACAAGCCTATGTAAGGAAGCCTTGCATTCCCAAACATGATGTTTGGCTTGCAGAGAATAAATCTTTGATTGTTCGGAAGGCCTCGCTCGGTGCAAATATGTCAACTTACAAATACATCGATTGCCCACACAAACTTTGTTTCGCAGCCGAGACGCATCTCTCTAATTCCTATGAATTTGAAGGCCACTTGTATGGGCTGAAATTTGTTACTTTTGATGACATAAAAGCTAAAAACTTTCCACATAACGGAACTATAGGTTATTTGTATTTATTTTTTACCACCTCATTTTGATTATTAAACATTTTGTGACTAACTTTAAACATAATAACCCTCATTATATGTATAATTATTTATATATTTTATTTCTAGAAGTCATCGGACATGTTACCAAGTTTTTTAATAATAAGAACTCATTCTTAAGGTAAGCTCAACATCAAAACCGAAGAACAATGGAGTTTTGTGATTTGAGGTATAATTATTATATTTTTTTTGCTAATATTTTGTTATTATATATATGTAAAGGTTTGTACAAATTCATAAAGTTGTAAATGTTTGAACCATTCATGTTAAATTTAGGAAAGGATGACCCATTTGATTAAGGAAATGGTTTAATTACGGAATTTGTAAAATTGAATTAATTATTATCTATTCTTTGAATGTAATTAATTTGTAAATTTGAATTAATTATTGTATGAATTATGGTGTAAATTTGAATGTAATTTGAATTAATTAACAATCATTAAGTTTTACTATTATTACGGGTGTTGACCCATTGACCCACTGACTTAATTGCGGTCGTTAAGTTTGTAAGTCCCAAATCTGGAATACTACAATATGATATCAACCAAACACGTCAAATATGCGGAATCTAGTTAACGTGGTGATTCAAGAACAATATAAATGAAGAACACTATGTAATATGGTTTCAATGCGTACGATTTTATTAACAATAAATCATCTAATACATAAACCGATTCACACAGAATCTTTTGCTCACTAGATGGTGGCTCTTACCGATTTACAATTTCTTTCAATGTGAACAACCTAAAACCCTATACAAGATGTTCTATATATAGGGAACCAAACAAGCTGGCCCAAACAACCAAAAGCCCACCGAGAAAGTTCTCGGTTTACATACACAGCCCAAGCCCATATTACATACTCAACCCAACAAACATAGAACTAAGTACAAACCACCAAATATGGACCCAACAATCTCCCCTTGGTTTGTAGCTTCGCTCTTGTTTATTTCAATTCAAACTAGCCTAACCGAAATTCATAGGGATTTCGGTATTGCACCAATTTAATTCTTCAACTCGTCTTCATTTGCATCACTTTGGTCTTGATCATGTCGTGACCCTTTGATATGCGTCATTCTAACCAATTTATGACCCAACAATCTCGCCTTTAGACTGATGCTTTCAAGATCTTCAGAATCTTTACTTGAACATGATCAACAACTTCAGCATCTGCATCCAATACTCTACCATCTCCCCCTTTTTGATAGCATCATCCAATTTGAATCTCAGATACTTCATATGCTTCCGTTGCAAGAAATCAGTCTTGAAAGAACAATCAACTTTGATAGAAAGATCAACCAAACTATTTTTGAAAACAATTAAATAAAACAAAATAAGACAGACATATTTTTGTGATTTTTCTTATTTTTCTAATTTTTATGATTTTCTTGAAAAGACTTGAAATGAGATCATACCAGCTAAACCAACTATAACACAATAACCGATATCAGATTTCATTAGCTGAATGCAAATTTTAAAACGATTTCTCAACACATTTGTTTCGACAAGAGTAATCAAGAAGTAGAAATAAATGAAATAAAATAAAACTAAAACCAACAAACAAAACAACTTTAATCACTCGGTCTTCTTGTAATTTAGCTAAAAGTTGGGATCAAATTTCAGTTTTTGATAAAAATGCCGCCTTTATGAAAAGATCCGAACATGAAATCATATTGTTTAAGGTGCTGTCACAAGGATTCATGTTCAGCGTTATTATGACAACAAGAGACAGGTTGATAACGTGTATCCCATACTTAGCATGATTTTTCATCGCATCAGTGATATGATTAAGGTTCAGTTAGACATAAAGCTAGATGGACATCACTCATGGACCTGTGATGGCTCCTATCTCTTCTCAAAGCGTATTTGGCTTTCCCCAGATCACCCCAATTTGACTCCAACCCCCTGGATTTGGTTTAAAAACTTTTAATGACAGAACTTATTTATTTGATTTTTCTTTTCAAATTTGCAAACATATTTGAGGTTGAACGTTGGACTTACAGTTTAATTAACAAGCCTTCATTCGGGATGTTAAAGGACTTATATTATTGCCTCCACCCCTGTAGTTCTGTTATTAACACTCATGTTTGTGTCTTTCTTGAAAGCTTGTGAACATTTATCAACTTTTGGTTGATTATATATTTAAAGTAATTTTGTTCACATTTGTTCTTTGTCATTCTCAATAAGATACTTCATTTTGGAGACCAAATATCAACGGGCTCGTGTATGACTAGGTAATTGCTTTTCTGCCTATCATTCGGAGAGATGTATATGGAGACATGCACATTTCTTCAAAATGACTCTCCACAGTAAGTTCAGCATATTTAGTTTATATCACTTCAACTTTTACGCATCATGGAAAGCTACCATACAGATCAATGACTGTTCTAGAGCCCTTTGAGCTTAATAAATTCACCCGTTAGGCACACAGAAACAATTTATCTATCACTTTCCAAAGGTTGGATCAATTTTCATTTGAAAATATTTTAAAGCTTCTAAAAAGCTGTTAACTGAATAGTAATATCACTTCCCATAAAGTTACAGAAGACACAGATGTTAAGAACTCAGTCACCCCGGTCACTCTTCAGTTTTTAGGTAAATGGCTATCCTGTATGACCACTAGTGGTTAACAGGACCAAAACACATATGAAAATACGTGTCCCTCCAACTTGGAATTACCGACATAATTTTAAGTGAAAGAATTCACACAAAAACACATCACAATCGCCCCGGATGCTTTCAGTCTTTAGACAAATGGCTATCCTGTGAATCTACAAGTAGATCACCGGACCAAACATATACAAGTATATGTTCTTCAAACTTGAGCAACCAACATAATTTTAAGCGAGAGTGAAGTTTGAAAGACATAGACTTTTTTATTATTAGACGCACACACACTCTTTTTGAATTTTTTTAAATTTCTCCCCCTAAATTTGTGCAAAAACTTTTATGTACAAATTTAACCTCAAAAAGACTCAATCGTCGAAATGAAGTATTTAATAAAAAACTTTTATGGAGTGTGATAGTCAGCCAACTGATGTACTATCATTTCTCATGCACGTTCAAGTCATTTTCTCATTTTTGGGAAATAAAATACACTATACTTGAAAAATTATACGTGAATATATTTTTGAATTTTTTTTTATAAAAATTTAAAATCTTTTAGATTGATCAATCTTTCATACCAAAGTGATACGATTACCTTTTATCTTCAAGACATCATTTTTCATTTGTGAGAATCTCCCCTAGGATTAAGCTTGTTCTGAGATTCTACATCCTTGCGAGTTGAATGTCTGGAACAAACCTTTTAATATGCAATGTATTCCCTGATTTGTTCCTACACACTTAGAGAGCAGATTAAAAATGTTCTATCACCATAAAATCCCGTCCAGGCAACAAATAATCCATTTTATGGTTTAAGATTTAAAAACAATGGATATTTGCCCTGTCATGTGCCTGAACAACCCATTTAATAAACAATGAATTTGTGGTTGTTCCTACACGCATAGCGGGATCAGTTGGACATAGGAACCCAAGTCATAAATGTCTTGGGGTTCCCTTGAGCATCAACATATGTGACCTCTTGCCAACTCATATCTTTCCCATCTTTAACAGATCATTTGTCATTACAAATTCTGTTTGCTGAGTTTTAAGTTTCTAAGTCTGTCATGGTTTAGTGAAATTTGAAAGAACAGATTTTGGAGTGGAGCAATTCGAATTCGAACTCTTAGAACTCTCAACACTCTTTGATTTCTGAAAATTTATTTTTCTTTTAACAGTTTCTAAATCATTTGAGTGCAAACCTGTCATATTAGCTTTGAATCCTTGAGTATCTGTGACCCGTTGTACAGATACTCGTGGTTTTCTAAAATAAGCATTTTGTTTAACCACTGGATTCGGTTGAAACTTGTTACCTTTCACCTGAGGGGCTTGTCTATTAACAGCATGGTAGTGACACTCCTTTGCCAAATGCCCGCTGTTCCCGCAAAACGAAACATGCCTTTATCCTTCTTCTATTGTCAACGGAAGCACTTGCCTCATGTTGGAATTCATTCTTAGGAAAGGTTTTTCCATTCTTCTTGACCCTTGGCACAACATTCTGATTTTGCTTGTAATAGGGAACATATAGACGATGAACACAATTTCTGGCTATATGTCCTGGCGTGCCACAGTGGTAACATGTTTGCCTCTTCATATAAATGGCACCCATTGATTTATCAACACATGGAGATCCGGAGGATCTATGAGGACGAGACTGTCCTTGTTGTGTTGATTTCTTACGTGTCTTCCCTTTGTTGCCATAACTCGGTGTATTATTATTAGTACAATTTTGATTTGTGGTGTCATCTGAGTTTGATGACACGTTAGAATGAGATTCATTTTCACTAGCCTGAACCCCTTTACTATCAGAAGCAACATCATTTACTCTATCAGAAGCAACATTATTTACTATATCTGCACATGAAGTAGAAGCATCAAAATTGTTCACACATTTAAAAACAGGCTTGATTTCCTCTAGGGATCCTGATCCAACAGTTTCAGATTTAACATGTTTACCATACTTCATGTCTTTTATCTTTTCCTCCTGTTCTTTGGTGACAGGGGTAGGGACATAATTGTGTTTGTAAGGTGGGGAACTTGACTGTATCATATTCCCTCACCTTCATTTCCTTCCACCACAATTGATTTTCCAATCATTGAGTTAACTACTTTACTGAAACCCTCGAATTTTTTAAAATCAAGTTCAGCCTTTTCAAACTTACTAGTTAGATTTAAGATTTCTAACTTGGAAGCTTCCAGTTTAGCAGTTAACTCGCCAATTTCTTGTTGGGCATCTAGATAATGACAGCCTTTTATACTAAGATCAGACTTAAGTTTTTTAATATCCTTGTTTTGAGCTTCTATTTTGTCTAGAAAACCCTTTTTATTTTTCTTAAGTTTAAAATTCTCTGATTTTATTCTTTCCATATCTCTACTTAGACTGTCATTATGAAGCTTATACATTTCTATTTTCTCACCACAATTTAAAGAGCGTGGTTGAAAAACGAGTTGTGAAGAATCCATTGAGTAATTAATCAGATTAAACTGATTTTCCGCCAAAATTTCTCGAAAACTATGATCGTCAAAATTCTTAAGAAAGATGTCCCGCTCAAAAGAGGCGTCGAGAAAAAATTTCGTTCAAGACAAATTTTTTGATTTTTCCCGCCAAAAATTCGCCGAAAATCACCCGAAAAAAAAAATATTTTTGCCAAAATTTTCCAAATGAACTTTTACTTAAAAGGAGTATTCTGGAAAAATTTCGTTCAAGAAATTTTTCCGCCAAAAAACTTTTTTTTTCTTCAATACTTCTTGACCGAGAACGGCTTTGACCGAGAACAATTGATTTTGACCGAGAACCTTTGAAATTGACCGAAAACTATGATTATTTGATCAACTTCAATTTTGCCCGAAAACAGGGTTGACCGAAAACCCAAGATGACCGAAAACCAACAAAGTTGACCGAGAACCACAAGAGTTGACCGAAAACTATAGTTGTTAACCGAAAACTCTTATTCTGGCCGAGAACCAATAGCTTAAACCGAGAACCCTTGTTATTCACTAAGAATTGGCCAAAAACTAGGAATACAGCCAAGAACATTCAACTATTGACCGAGATCACTTGATTTTGCCGAAATCTCTTAAACTGGACAGAGAACTATGTTTGATGTCCGAAAACTAGAGACACAACGAGAACTCCAAAAACAGCTTTGACCAAGTAAATTTGGTAACAGAATAATACTCGAAATCTCTGGATTTGAATTTAAATCAAAATTAAAGCTAATCTTTACCAAAAACAATTCAGTCTTCTTCTCCGATCAACTACTCGCCGGAAAAATCACCAACACCACCAAACCTTAATATCTTGAATCCGTTGATATCACACTAATGAGCCTGAATTCGTCAAAGGCTCTGATACCAATTGTAAGTCCCGAATCTGGATCACTACAATATGATATCAACCAAACAGCGTCAAATATGTGGAATCTAGTTAACGTGGTGATTTAAGAACAATATAAATGAAGAACACTATGTAATATGGT